>NC_133661.1:177576845-177876845 GCF_037893015.1 Macrotis lagotis | reverse complement strand
TTTCTTTTGCTTTGGAGTGAGCAATGAAATCAATTCTGCCTTTTTATTTGCCACTCCTAGAAGAACCTGTGCACCATCCTTCCTTAGAGATTTAGTATCTTTAGTTTTCTGATTTTGTTACTAGTAAGAATGCCAATCTTGACAGAGTTCAATTCTTCATTGGTATATAAGTTTATCAGGGATTGGACAGGAATATCATATTCATGTTTTTAGTTTTTCTAGATGATAATAATAGTTAACATTTAAGTAATATTTTAAAGCAGGTATGTCTAACCCAACACTCAAAGGCCACATGCAGCTCCCAAAGTCATTCACATGGCATTATTACATTTTATTATTATACTTATTGGTAATGTAGACATAAATAAATATTTATGGTCCTTGACAAGTTTTTGTTGGATGATATGGCCCAGAAGAGCTAAAGAGGTAGGTACCCATGTTTTATAGTCTTTGAAGTGCTTTACAAATATCAACTGATTTGATCCTCACAATAACCCTGGGAGGTAGGTGCTAAAATTATCCCCATTTTATAGATAAGGAAACTGAGGCAAACAGAGGTTTAGTAACTTGTCCAGGGTGAATATCTGAGTCTGACTTTGAACTCAGATCTTGTGATTCTAGATCTGCATTGATGGGGCCATCTAAACAACCCCTTAGCAACTCCATTCTCCTACCAAATAGAAAAAAAGCTAAAGAAGATTGTCTTATGTTATTTAATTTGTTTTGTTTGGGTGTCCCCAAGTCTTATTATAGTAATAGCCTAAAATATCACTAAAACTTTTTGGTACACTTTGCATTCCATGGATTGCCATGGCCAAAACATTTGTCAGTGTCAGATCTTCTGGAAATCTATCCTTCTATTTCAGTAGAGTTATCTCAGATAGGAGGTCACCTTTCTGAGACTGCACTTGAAGACTCTCTAGCATAGTCAAGTCTTTCAGCCTTTCCACTCTTCAAGAATAGCTTATGTGAATGAAGGGTTACTTATATGGATAAGTGTATAACTTTTGTGGAGATGATCCTATGTCACCTCAGAACCCTGTGTAGTCCAGGGTGACAAGACAAGACTGTCAAGCAAAATAACTACAAACTTTATTGTGGCAGATCCATGTCAGTCCAAATTTGAGAACTCTTATCTAGCAACCTTTCAGTCACCTGAATTTACCACTTCAGAGTCATCCCTGACTCTTCACACTCTACTAATTCTTATATCCAATTAGTTGACAAGTTGATACTATTATTTCAATATCTCTAACATCTATCCTCTTTTCTTCATCCATATGGCCATCAGCCTAATGTAGGACCTCATCATCTCTTACTCAACTATTATAATAGTTTCTTAAGTAGTTGATTGTTCTGCCTCAACTCTCTCCTCTTCAATACATCCTCCACATTAACTGCCAAGTCAATATTCCTAAAGCACAGGTCTGCCTATATCATTTAGCTCCTTAAGAATCCCCACGGGCTCCCCCTTACAGAGAATCAGATAATTTTGAGAGTCACAGAGACCTCAGCAGCCATCAAATCCAACCTACATAAAGCATAGCATCCCCACCAAATGTTCAACCAACTTCTGCTTAAAGACCTTTAAGGAGAGGGTACCCACTACCCTCAAGGCAGCCCATTTCATTTTGGACTGTTCTAATTATTAGAAAACATTTTCTTATGTTAAACTTCAATCTGACCTTGCCAGTTCCATTGATTGTTCCTAGAATTAACTCTTAGATAAAATACCTGAAAATCTTTTTGCCATTTAAAATCCATAATAACTGTACTGCACTCTACCTTCTCAGTTAAATTGTTTTTCTTTTTCTTTTTTTTTTAGGTTTTTGCAAGGCAAATAGGGTTAAGTGGCTTGCCCAAGGCCACACAGCTAGGTAATTATTAAGTGTCTGAGACCAGATTTGAACCCAGGTACTCCTGACTCCAGGGCCGGTGCTTTATCCACTGTGCCACCTAGCCACCCACTTCTCAGTTAAATTCATGATTCTTTTATTTTTCAGTCAAATTTGTCTTGCTGTTTTGTTTTATTTTCTTTAATATATGGCATTGCATCTCTCATTTCCCATCTCTGTGCCTTAGCTTAGGCTATTCTATTTTCCTGGAATGCTTTTTCTCCTCAACTTTGTCTCTTGCAGTCTCTGGTTTCCTTCAATTTTCAGCATGAAGTTTTACTAGGCCTTTTTTTGATTCCCAACCAACTCTCCACTCTCCACAAACTACCAGTGATTTCTCTTGCTGATTGCTTTCAATTTGTTTTATATGTTGTATATAAACATTGCTCCCCTTTGTAAAATGTAGATGTCCTCATAGCAGGGATTGTTTTATTTATACCTATGTGTCTTCTTCACATTTCACAAAGTCTGCCATATTGTATATATTTAATCAATCCTTATTGCTTGATCAGTGTAGATTGCATCATGAAGCAACTCCAATAAAAACTAGAAAATAAGCATGGTGCATTGTTGAGAGACAAAGTATTTTTAGATTTCAAGAGGTGGGAATGATTATTTCCAACTAGGGGAATCAAGGAAGTTTTCATCAAGTAAATGAATCTGCCCTAAAGGATGGGAAAATTTTCAACAGGCCAAGGACTAGAGAGTTAAAAGAAGAAAAGAAGACATTTAAGACATAAGGAACTTCAGAACCAGGAGGAATGAGTTCAGAGAACATTATATGTACTCTCTTTAGGCAGGAACTCAGATTAAGTAGAAGGAATGAGCAATAAGGTTAGGAAAAAATAAGGCTATGAAAAAAATTGGAAACAGATTGTGGAGGTCTTTGAATGCCAAACTAAAGCTAGACTTTCAGACTTCATTTGGTAGGCAAGACTATGGGTAATCATTAAAGATTTTTTGAGCAAGGAAGAAGCATTATCAGAATTGTTAAACTTTAGCCAAGATGTTCCCAAGTCAGGATGCCAAAAATGAGAAAATCGAGGTTATGAATAGCTTTTATCTAACCCCATTTAGACTATGTAATGTGCAACAAGGCAGGGCAACATAAGTAATTCAGAGCTTATCATCTTATAAATGTGCTTATGTGCTGAATTGAGTAACCTGAGATCCCATTTTACCTCTAATAGCTCATTTGTGTATCAACAGTATCCTGAGAATCTTTCTCCCTGTGACAAAATTGACTTTTGACTTTTTGATATCTAGTAGAGCATTTTGTGCTAGAAGAACTCAGTAGGTAAAGCATCTTTGTAGATGACATGTAGAGAGGGCTCTAGTGTAGAAACCCTTATTCTATTGGTGCGATCACACTGAAGTGTGAACCTTGTCCAATGGTCGAAATACAGGCAGGTGTTAAATATTTACCAGTCCAACTTGGGTTGAAATCCAGTCTTCATTGTCATCTAATCTGACTTTTTTTTCTATACATGCTAAGATCTGATCCCCATTTTACATCTGAAGCTTGAGTGGGCAGGGTGTAAGGAAGGATGTGGTGTGGATTTGAATGGAGAGTGAGATAAAGAAGATGTTTTAAGAAAGCTTGGTTAAAGATCAAAAATGTAGTAAATTGGGAAACAATCTTTACAACTAATGATTTTGACAAAGGACTCATTTCTAAAATATACAGAGAACTGAATCATATTTTTTTTAAAAAAAGTCATTCCCCAATTGACAAATGGTCAAAGGATATGCAAAAGTAATTTATAGATGAGGAGATCAAAGCAATCCATAGCTATATGAAAAATTGTTCTAAATCATTAATTATTAGAGAAATGCAAATTAAAGCTTCTCTGAGGTACCACCTCATACCTCTCAGACTGGCCAATATGACCAGAAAGGATAATGATCATTATTGGAAAAGTTGTGGGAAATCTGGGACACTATTACACTGTTGGTGGAACTGTGAACTCATCCAACCTTTCTGGAGAGAAACTTGGAACTACACCCAAAGGGCAAAAAAATGAGCATATCCTTTGATCCAGCAGTACTACTACTGGGTCTATACCCTGAAGAGATGATGAAAAAGGGTAAAAACATCACTTTTACAAAAATATTCATAGCAGCCCTGTTTGTAGTGGCAAAAATTGGAAATCAAGTAAATGTCCTTCAATTGGAGAATGGCTTAGCAAACTGTAGTATATGTATGTCATGGAACACTATTGTTCCATTAGAAACCAGGAAGGATGGGAATTCAGGGACACCTGGAGGGATTTGCATGAACTGATGCTGAGTGAGATGAGCAGAACCAGAAAAACACTGTACACCCTAACAGCAACATGGGGGTGATGTTCAACCTTGATGGACTTGCTCATTCCATCAGTGCAACAATCAGGGACAATTTTGGGCTGTCTGCAATGGAGAATACCATCTGTATCCAGATAAAGAGCTGTGGAGTTTGAACAAAGTTCAAGGACTATTCCCTTTAATTTAGAAAAAAAAACAGATGTCTTATTGTCTGATCTTGTTATCTCTTATACTTTTTGGTTCTTCCTTAAGGATGTGATTTCTCTCTCACCACACTCCATTTGGATCAATGTACAATATGGAAACAAAGTAAAGACTGACAGATTGCTTTCCATGGTGGGGTGGGGGGAGAGAAGTAAGATTGGGGGAAAATTGTAAAACTCAAATAAAATCTCTAATAAAAAAAGAAAGCTTGGTTTGGGCCATGCATTCATAACACTATTCTATAGTCACAGAGGGCACCAGGCTTGGAGGAGTTTCATCAAATTCAAATAGACTGTACATAGACATTCTTTCCCTTCCCCCATATCAACTTAGAAAATCACATATTAATATTATCTTTTTTATCATATTGTATTTTTATTTATTTTGTTAATTGCTTCCAAATTACACAATAAGAATCCCCTGGTCCAAGATGAGGAAAATAAATGTTCCCTTTGTAAAAGGCAGTCTAGAACAGGAAAGGAGAAAAAAAAAAGCACTTTCTATAATGAGTATTAAGATGAGCTGCCTCTGGACTTTAGACTGCCCACAATAGAAATAAAAATACTCATATATGCTGAGAAGGCCAGAGACACATTTACTTTTCTCTAATGGAAATGTTATTAGATGTTTACCGCAGCCATTTATGCTTATTAAAGAGAAAGGAGAAAGGGGAGAGGAAAGGGAGTAGAAGTGGGAGGAGAGAAAGAGAGAAACAGATATAGGGAAAGACAGGAAAGTAGTCAGGAAGAGAACTGAGAGAAAGAAACAGAGAGAGAATGAGAAGAAGGAGCAGGAAAAAGGGGAAAGAATAGGAGAGACAGAGAGAACATAGTAACTGGAAGAAAAATAGGTACTGAGTTAGAGACAGAAAGAGGGAGAAAGGAGAAAGGGAAAGCTAGAAAGAGGAAGAAAGTCTAAGGGGAGGGAGGGAGAGAGACAGAAAAAGAGGAAAGGTAAGACTGAGAAAGGGAAGGAGGGAAAAAGGGGGGAGTGAGACAGAGTAGAAGGGAGGTAAAGAAGAAAGGAGATAAGAAAGAAGAGAGGGAGAGACTGAGTGTAGTAGTTCTAAGCCATTTCCTTCCTCAAATTTCACAGAACGATCTCATTTCCACCTGTATGTTAGTTCCTTGGCCATTTCCTCAGGTAGAAATACAGAGGTATTTAGCAAAGCTGTACAAAGAATAGGTTACTTGGCAATTTTGTCAAACTGGATGTTTTCTGGTGACTTGTCTGTAATTCTAGTAGAGCTACAGAATGTTATCTGTTTGTAAATAATTGGAAATCCTCCCTGAGCTCTCAGGAGAACATTTTTATGGCTAATGGAGTTGTTTTCCCCTAGTTGTTTAGGTTTCTTACATAAATCTCTGGGCTGACCTCAAAATGATCCTTTTATTTTCTGATTTTCTTATCCTTTCTTTTTAAAAACAAGGATATGCAAACATCTTAGAACACAATAGTTTATTAAATTACATTCTAGATTAGTTTGTGATTATTGTTATTTTAATTAACTTGGATATAGAGATGGCCCCCAGGGGATTTTATTTACTTTCAGACTGGAGAATCTATTTAAAGAAAAATTTAAACTGGACTGCTACAGAGTAAACCATTTTTGAAGAATTAGACTCAAAAAAGTGCTCAAGATGCTTAAACAAATAAAAATAATTCCAACAGTTTGATGAAAGATAATTAAGTTTTGCATTTTCCATTTTTTGTTATTTTCCATTTTTTCAATTATCAAGCATTTGTTTTTCTCCTTTTCATCTCCCCTATAGAAAAAAGAAAAGGAAGAAACTCTCTTGTAATTAGTTTGCATTGTCAAACAGCACATTTCCACAATGGCCATCTCCAAAAACATACATCTCATTTTGCATTTTTTTTTCTATTTTACCACCCAAATGTAAAGAGTCAAACAAGGTTGCTTTTATTTTATCATCATAAAAGCTGTTTTAAATGGATCTTATGTAGAGGGGGATGGATGTAAGTTCAATCAAATGAAAGCAAGCTCTTTGATGTTAGAGACCAGTTTTTGTTTTTCAATTTAAGTCAATTCAATACAAAAAGTATTCCTTAATTTTTATTTATGTGCCAGGATCTGTTCTAGACTGGGAGAAATAGAGACAAAAAAATGACAATAGTCCCTGGACACCAGGACCTTAGATCCTATTGCCTGGGTGGATTCCCAATGCTTAATATAGTGCCTTGAATTTGTTTTTCATTTGTTTCAATTAACCCTATTTACAAAATCTGATCTGGATTTGAACCCAGATCAATTTGATTTTGGAGGGTAGCTAGGTGGAGTGATGGGTAGTGTGCCTGGCCTCAAGTCAAGGAAGACTCATCTCTTTGACTTCAAATGAGACTTCAGACACTTAATTGTGTGAGACTGGGCAAGTCACTTAACCTCAGTTTCCTCATCTAGAAAATGAGCTAGAAAAGGAAATGGCAAACTGTTCTAATATCTTTGTCAATAAAAAAAACCCAATGGGAGGTCATGGAGTCAGACAAGACTGAAAAATGACTCAATAACAACTTCCTGACTCTATGCCCTGCTCTCTACCCATTGTACCATTTTAAGGTGTCTCTACATTGTCTTATATTGCTAGTTATTAATTTTCAAATTTTTCTTTGGAGCAGATCTATGATTCCATTGTTGTGGGGTATTCCCAGTGGGGGATTCCCAGAAAACTCCTACCAATGCCCGTCTGCATTCTGTCTTTGAGAGATAGAAGACATGAAAGGCTTTGTGCATTTCCCAGAGTCATACAATAGATATGTGTCAGAGGGAGGATTTGATCCCAGTCTTCCTTTGAGGAGGATTGTGCCAAGTTTCCTCTCTGTAAGCCTTCAGTATTCTATCTACTCTGTTAAATGAAGAGATCAAATCTCCTAAATCTCCCCATCACAGTAAGAACAGCAGTAAGTAAATTAAGGTTTGGCAAAGTAAGACTGAAAACCATGGTGCCTAACCTAGGTGAATCTGAACACCAACTATCCGAAATCCCCTGAGCAGTCAAGTCCCACTCCCAAGATATTAGTCCCTAATATCAACAAGCTTTGGTCTGAGCTCCTGCCTTCACCTTGCCAAGGCCTTGACTTTGACTTGATCCAGATAATCCTATTAAACAACAAAAACTCCATTTCATTGATAGAATCCATCCTTCCTGATCACATCCTTAAAATTGCTTTTCTCCCCAATAAAATCTGTTTCTTTCATTTTCTCCTTGCCTCCTCCCATCTGTGCTGAGTTCCGTCTTATGGCATTCATTTTGCCTCCTCACTACACAAGTTTTCTTCTTAGAAGCATTAGCAATCTCTGGCAGCTGCTCCAAAGCTCAGTTTAAGGAATGTAGAAAACAAGGGCAGAATCAGATGCCATCCAAGTCTGACAATAGGGTTCCTTCCTTCTCCTTTAATGCTCCTCAAGCTTTTCCCCCTGGAGACATAAGTGGTAGATAAGGGAGACTGCCACCATCCCATTGCTATATTTTGGAATCCTAAACTTCTATTGAGACTTTCCCATCTGGCCTTTCAGTCAGGTCGAAAACCAGATTCAAGTCTTACCTTACTGGGAAGCTTCAGGAACTAGATATAAACTCAGATTATCCTGACTCTGGGTTTAGCATCCTTTCCACTGCAGCACCCAGATGCAATTTTGGCCCTGAGGGTCTTGTATTTGCTTTTTTAAAAAAATTTTCATACTGTATTTCAATAAAATAGATTTTTCATATTCCCATCTTTTTTAGCTGATGTATTTAGTTAAAAATATTATTTGGAGAAGTGTTCCATAAAGAGTCCATGATGCAGAAAAGGTTAAGAAACCCTGATCTAGACACAACTCTGAGGAGATTGAAATAAAGCAAAACTTTTTAAAGGACTTGGCTGCCTTGGGATGGTGAGGAGCATTTACCTGAAGTCTAAAGGAAACTAGCAATTTGCTAATCAGGAGGAGAAGGGTTAGTATTCAAACATGCCCTCTGTTTACTATCAAATGGACTTGAAGTGCAGTTTAAAATAACAGCCAAAGAGGAGACTCACACAATGGAATGAACATTTGCATGGATGTGATAAAGCAACCCTGGCCCTTCTTTGCTGATTGAGGTCTCGGGAGGGCCAGAGCTGCAAGAACTAAATGAAAAACTGAAAGGAGGCTGCCAGTGACCAGCTCATACATATCTTAGAGTTAATGCTGAAGGAGGTTGCAATCAGTAATTTGGTTCCTTATAAAGGAGAATATTTCTAAGACATAATGACATTAGTCAAAGATTTCTAACATCAAAATGGGCTATAACAGGACAAATAGGAGAGGGAGTTGATAACTAAGGTGGATTTAAGCGTTTCTTCAAACTAATTTAGACACAGGGACAAAAATGCAGTCAAAATGATCTCACAGAAATTATGAGAACTGTATATTCAGTGGCAGCAAAGAGAGTATATAATGATGCTTATAATCAAGGCAAGTAATGTCTATCTAAAAAGGAGAGTCACCTTAGTTTTTGACTCTGTCTTGTATCTTAAAATTGGGGTTTCTGAAGGGGGAAGTCTAGAGCTAGAAATAAGTATTTTTCTGCTCTTCTTCAGGAGAAAAATTAGCTTTAAAAACATGACAAGTGTATTCAAAATGAAGTAAGCAGTAAACGAAAACCAATAGACCTAATCATTACATTAATGAAATAACGGGCATATTAAGAGGTAAATTATCAGTAATTTTTAAATTTATTTTTGGTTTTTTTTGCAAGACAATGTAGTTAAGTGACTTGCCCAGTGTCACACAGCTAGGTAATTATTAAGTGTCTGAGGTTGGATTTTGAACTTCCAGAGTCATACAATAGATATGCGTCAGAGGGAGGATTTGATTCCAGGGCTGGTGCTCTATCCATTGTGCTTCTGCCTACCCCAAACTCTCAGTAATTGTAGGAAGAACTTGTCTTGGAAAACAGATGTTAAAATATCTTTATGTTTTCCTGGATTTGGTAGAGAGGAGGGGATATTTGGATGTGATAAGCAGCATAGACCATCAGAGATAGACTCCATGCTAGTTGGTTTGATTTTGCTTGATTAATAATAATAATAATAATAATAATAATAATAATAATAATAATAATAATGGCTAAGATTTATGCAGTTTGCCAGGCACTATGTAAGTGTTTTTTTTTAATATTCTATCATTTGATCCTCACAATAACCCTTCAAGGTAGGTATTAGCTTCAAGCTGGTTTTTTATAGTTGATACTCTGAACTCAGAAAAACTAAGGCGAAACAGAATTTAAGTGACTTGTCCAAAGTCATAGTAAGCCACTGAAGTCAGATTTAAACTCAAACTTTTCTGACTCTGAGGCCAGCTTTTAGAACTATTGCTCTCTTTTTTCAATGGAAAGTATGTGGAGAATGGGGTTCTGGAAATCATTGTGTTGTAAAAACAAAAAGCATCAATAAATCTGATTTTAAATTGTTTTAAATGAGTCTGAAATAAATGCATAATTATATACATAGAGTCAAAATTTGTTTTTCTTAAAGTGATTTGCAGCTTCCTCCTACCCCTGTTTCTGTGTCTCTTCCTCATACCTGGAGACTGGCAGTCCACTCAAGGACAGCAGTCATGAAGGCAGCCACCTTCCAGATGGAAAGATCATTTTGACTCAAGACATTGTAACAACATACTTGGCAGTTCATAAGTAATGCTCCTGCTGGGAACAGGTGCCTGCCATTGGAAAAAGATTCCATTTTATACAGAAGTGTTTGAAATGACCAGAACTGGGCAGCAGGTTGAACAAGTCTGAAATTTTAAAGAGGCAGACTTGGGTAACCAGGTTGAGGTGGACAACGGTGACATGGGAAACTAATTACCTCTTTACTAATGTCATAATAATATAGCCATTGGTTTTGACTGGAGCCCTGCAGAGCTGAAGCCCTTTCCTGCCAGGCTGAGATTCTAGTCTCTGAATACTTGTATAAAAGACTGTTGGCTGTGAGAACAGCCAGTTAAGAAAAATAATAAGTACATGCAAGTTGTAAGGAGCCAAAATGTGAATGTGTTCCCTGCCTCAGAGATGTCAAATTAGACTTGGCTACAAAAAAAGTTATGGCATTGTGGAAGAAGTGTGATTTACCTCAATGACAGAAACCAATCACCCAATAGATGAATTAATTACCTTTATTTAATATTTTCAGTAAAGGATGCAGGATGCAGTATGTCAAAAGTAATAGGGAGACCCAAGTTCTGACTTGCTGTGAAAAATCAAATTAATCCTAAAGTTTTATTATTGAAATTTGATGGCTGTGACTCACAGAGGACCTGGATTACAAACAGAGACTTGTGGAACTCTGGGCACAGGAAACAAGTAATGGATTTCTTGTTGAGAACCACATTTAGGTTATTTTTAATTCCTCAAGCAATAAAATTCAAACCATGAGCCATCCTAGTTAGTCTTAAATTGGAAATGAATGACACTTGTGTCTCATGGTAAACATAAAGCTTTGTCTAGTGTGGGGAAAATCTTCTTAAAAACTTCAAATGCTTAAAAAGTGTTCAAGTGGTCCCCTTTACTATGTTCTTCAAATTGTACCTTTCATTTTTCATTATTTAACAATCCATCAATACTTTTTCCCAAGAAGTGGATGTCATTCGACTTTATCAAGAAGTTAAACTTCCTACAAATTAGGTAATATTGAGCCAACATAAATATGACTTCAGTAAACCAAAGCTAGATATCTGCTTACACTAATAAAATTTGTTAGGAAGATCATCCCACCAAAAATATTAAAAGTAAATCTTTTCTCAGATCGCTTTTAAGTGAAATGGAGCTTTTAGAGATGAACAGAATTTAGGCAGAATTCAGTCTCCCAAAGCAGAAATAATTTCAAGTTATAGAGTATAGAAACTAAAGGTGAGAAAGTTTAGATCTGAGTAAGGATTTGGCATAAGGAATACCTGGGTTCAATTTTTGCCTCTGACTTTGACTAGCTGAATACTAACCTTGAATGAGTGCTCAGAAACTGAGACACAGTTTTCTCATTTATAAAATGGAAATATTAAAACTGCAGATCTATTTCAAAGATTTTGGTGACATTCAAATGAGCTAATACACACACACACACACACACACACACACACACACACACATATATAGAGAGAGTACTTTTCAAATCTTAAAGTTCTGTGTCGATTGCAGTTTGTCTTTAGCAATAGATTGTGAATTTTGTTTTCAAATTTAATCAGATGGTTAAATCCATTCAACATTTAATAATATTAGTTAGATCTAGGTTTTCCTCTGTGTCTCTTGTATTGTTTTTTTTTCCAAAATTGGGAATGGGGGGGTTCTGTTTCCCTCTAAAAATATTTTCCCCAATAATTCATTTTGCTAAATCTTTAATGTAATACCAACCCAGCAGGTAATATACTCATTCCCCCATCCCCACAACTTCCCTTTCCTGTTTGTCATTCATTTTCCTAGTTTAGAAATTTACTTAACACACTGGTTTCTTTATCTTTTATTTAATTACCTAATCTCCTATTTTCCCCTTTTTTCCCCTTTCTAAGCTAAGTGGTTAATTCAAAATTCCCCCCTCAAATTTTGTTTTTCAGGTGTTTTTTTCCCTGTACCTTTTTCTAAGAAGGATTTCTTTGCTTTGTTCTCTTCATTTTCTTCCTTTTTGGTCAATTTTCAGCTTTTATTCTTTAATTGATGGTCTACACACTTATTTATTACTTCCTTGGTCCCTTTGTGCTCCTTGTGGGATTAAAATTTCTGAAGTACCAAATTCAAGAACAGTCTTCTAACTGATTCCTATGTTATTGCCTTTGTAGATATTAACCTAGCCTGCCTTTTTTGTTGTGCTTTACTCTCAGAAGCAACAATTCATGAGGGAAATCATAAGGACAGAGGCAGTAACCCAGAAATTTCCTTGTGTTTTGTGGTGAGAGTTTCTCAGCCCGGATTCCTTGAAACCAACTCCAAAATATCTCCAGTCATATCTTCCAATTCTATCTCTGTCCTTCCCATAACCATCCTCTTTCCCATTTCCTCATTGTGTCCATGTCTTTTCTGATTTTCCTTCACCTGAAGCAAAATCTTGTTCATGGAGGAATATGTTTTTTTTCTCATGATTAGATTTTCTATATATTCTTTTCTGTATTGGTTAGCTCATTTTCTATATTCAGAAGTTCTAGGCAGTTTTAAAAATTATTATTTCATTGGGGAGGGGGTTGATCATGTTTTTCAGAAACTTCCTGCATCTTAGACTCATTGTGAGATATCTATCTTTCATTGTAGTAGATATCTCTTCTAACCATGGGATAGTCTTCAATGGGGTCCCTTCCCTCTAATAAGAAGAAATTTCCCGATATTCTCTTATCCCTTCTATTTCGATCTTACCCCCCCCCTTATACATTTTTCTATCATCCCTTTTCTCATATAGAGCTTAAAGAAGTTACCTTCCCTTCATTGTTCAACCATGTGTTTGATAAGGGTATATATCTTCCCATTGCCTTCTGTCTCTACCTAGCCTCTCTCCTTTTCCGCAACCTCCCATTCTACAATTTAATCTCAAAAAAAATACACTTATTCACCTCTAGGAAAAGCTACAGCATTTAGTTCATGGAGTTTCAGATTTGCTTCTCTAACATCACTTCTCCAATTGCTTTAAATATTCTTTCATCTTTATCCCCTTGTGTACCTTTAAGAAGAAATCTCTTAGTGGTCTCTTCTTTGTTGTTATTGTTTGAAACCAATAGGTGTTTTTCTCTTTCTGCATTTCATTCTTTTAATAGTCTCTAGAGATGGAATAGTTTATTTCATTATATATTCATTTCTTCATCATTGCATTTATTTACTTTTCTTGTGTTTCTGTTATTTGGGATGTATGTAAGTCAAATAATCTACTTTTTGCTCACATCAGTTTTTTCTCTTTCTCCACAGAAATGCTTCAAATACCTCTCTTTTATTGAAGATCCATCTCTTTTTTTCTATTGGTGATTCTGCTCAGGTTTGCAGGATAAATCACTTTGGATTGTATCTTGAGCTCCTTTGCTTTTCTCAATATATTCTTCCATTCCCTTCTGGGGTTTTTGGAGGGTGCAGAGTATTTTCCTATTATTTAAATTCCCCTTCCTTTATATTTGAAAGTCTCCTAACCATTTGTAGAACTTGTTGCTTTCCATTTAAATTGTTAAATTTATTTATTTTTGTTTTTGCTACTTTTTTTCTTCCTTCCTTCCTGACTTCTTTCCTACCTCCATTTGATTGTTTGCTTTTCTTTGTGTATTTGTTTGTGTATTTGTTTATTTTCTTATTAAGCTGAGTTTCTCTATCAAATCCAGAAATGTAGAAGCTACTCAAAAGGCTGATCTCATTTTTATTGTTATGAGATCTTTGACTTGTTGCATTTTCTCCCCATGCCCTATTTAACCCCTCCTTTGACAGGCCTAATATTAATTCCTAACAGTACAGATATCTGATCAGCTTAGCCCACAAGAGATCTGCATTTCTGAGCTTAATAGATGTGCCAATTTCAGCCTTTCAAGTGGCAGGAAGTACAAATATGTACCATCATGCCTTTGTTTATTAGAGTGTAAAGCATAGGAGGTGTTGGGGTTTTTTTTTCTCATGATGAGATTTTCTATATATTCTTTTCTGTATTGGTTAGCTCACTTTCTATATTCAGAAGTTCTAGGCAGTTTTAAAAATTATTATTTCTTCGGGGGGGGGTTGATCATGTTTTTCTGGGAATCTTAATTTATTTTTACCCATCTTATTTTTGAGATCAATAGCTCTTGCTTATATAGAGATTATATATTCTTTTAATATTACTGTCTTTTTGGGCAACTAGGTGGCACAGTTAGACAAAACACTCCTGGAGTCAGGAGTACCTGAGTTCAAATCCAGCCTCAGACACTTAATAATTACCTAGCTGTGTGGCCTTGGGCAAGCTACTTAACCCCATTGGCCTTGCAAAAAAAATATTACTGACTTTTGCCTTTATTGCAGATGATCCTTCTCTTCAGTATGTTTGTATTCCCAATAGGTTGTTTTCTCTTTTACTTCTTTGGAGATATCACTTTAAATTTAAAAGTTTTTATCCTGCTAATTGCTTTTCCTGTGCAGGTCACAAATTCTACAGTTTTTCCCTTCTGACTTCTCTTAAGATCTTTATTTCTCTTTTGAATCAGTCCTGTTCCTCATGCTGTGATTTCATGAACTTTTAGGAATTTATAGGTTTCATTACAGAAATGGTTCAATTTCTATTTTCTTGTAAGATTTACTTAAGGGGAGTTATAATCTGGGGGTTATTTTAATATTCAACCATCCATTTAATATTAGTATCCTATATGCTGATGTATCTGCTCGCTCTCTATGTTTTTAATTCAATTTCCCTTGTCTTGAAATCTTGATGTTTTTAACATTTTTTCCTCCTATTTCCTAGCACTCACTTTTAGATTCTTCTGCTATTGATGGAGGTTTTATCCCAGATGGACGACAAAGCTGTCAGTCTACTGTCACATTAATTTACTTTTCACATACCTTAGACCAGATTGGCCCCAGGTGGATTCCAGTCACCTTTTTTCTCAGGCATAATGCAGCCACATATACTGGTCTACTTCAGTTTCATCTACACTTAAAAGTTCTTCGACTAGGCTGAATCATCTTCTATCCCATTTTGCTAGATTGGAGAAGGGATGAGTTGAATTTTTCAGATTTATCCTTTGCTGCCTTTACATTTGTAGGGAACACTCTAAAAATTAAGAAACCTGATATTTCCTTCTGGATATTTCTTCCTCTTTCTTATGTAGACGGGCAGAATTGATGTTCAACAACTGCTACAGCAAGAAGATAGAGAAAGGGCAGTAATTGGGTATGCTGGCAGAAATTCTGCAATAGGAAGACAATTTGATTAAATCCAAAACACAAGATGGAACCTGTTTTGGAATCCTTTCAGAGCACCGTGGAGACAAAATGGTGAATAAGTGTGATATGGATTAATGTAGATTCATAAGGATATTATTTTGTTGGACTACTTTCTTTCTTATTCTGTGAATTCAACCATATTTGCTTTTCCTTTGGAACGTAATTCCTCTTCTGAATTTTTGTTTTTATTTTTGAAACTTAGTGAGGACTACAGAAAATGCCTAGTTCTCCATCTTATTGGTTACATGATCCAGAAGCAGAGGAGTGCTGGAACTAGTTTAACTTTGTTCCCAAGGGCTGATTGTTAAAATTTCAGTGTGAGGATTTATACACAAATACTACAAATCAGAATTTGATTTATTATTTTGTTGATCATCTAGACCTATGTTAGAAAAACTATAGCCAAAGGGTCAAATCTGCTCAGTTTATTTTTTTTATGTCTGAGGGAACTAAGAACAGTTTTATATTCATAAAAACAATAACAGGCCCTCATCTAAAGATAATAAATTGATAAAGTGTTCAGAGAGTCAGTTGTTAAACATTTACTACATTTTTTAAATACCACTACCCAGAAGTAATTGTTGTTATTCCAGTTCTAATATTATCTCTGGTCACTTAAAACAAGTAGTTCTAATAAATACAGAAGAAAATTAACCTTAATGAGTAGAATAAGTCTAACTTAAGCAATCTTCATTCTTCAAAGCTATTTGGATAAACCCTAATACTGAAACTCCAGGAAGCTGTGGGTTGCTTCAAATCCACCCAACTGGACCATAGCTCGAATCAAAGTTTCAGGGTGGACCATATTTATATTCCACGGATAGTAGTTATTTAAGAAATGACCAATTTTTGATGTTAAGGAAATATTTGTCACCTAAGGGAGCAAATAAAATTCACTGAAAGAATTGTAGTGATTATTGTCAAATATCATTATTTCTTAAACATTTTAATGCTGATAAAAGATATGAATTGATTAAGGAGAGAAACCATAGGCAAAGCAAAACATAAAATGTGTCATACTTTGAGGCTTGAGAAGAAGGGTATTTCAGAATTGTTCTGTTCCTGAATCATATACTGAAATCTGGTCAGAAGGGAATGTGCAATGAACCCCAAAATAAATAAAATAAGTCAAAGTTTCTGGATCAAGACTTTTTCAATTGTAGAATTTTAGATTTAGGAATTAAACCTAAATTGGTTCACTTTCCATTCCCTTGACCAAATCATTTTAAAATGAATTCAGATATATGAAGTTTGGTGGCTCATTGTTTGAAGGTTACCCATTTGGTGACAGATTTATTTTTGCAGTCATAGGAGCAAAAACTACCTTCTAATATCTAAGGAAGAATTATGTTCTGTGTCAATTGAGGGAGAACCCAAAAACTGAAATCATAGATTCTTGAAGTATGCTGATCAGGAATATAAAAATTATTTTCTGTCTCTCTCTCTCTCCCCCCCCTTACTCCTTCCCTCCCTCCTTTCCTTCTTTTTCCTTCCCTCTTTCCATCTTGTAATTACTCCTCTTCATTTCCTTCCTCCCTCCCTTCCTCTCTTTCTTCCTCCCTCCCTCTCATCCCTTCAACTTCCTTCCCTCCCTCCCTCCCTCCCTCCCTCCCTCCCTCCCTTCCTTCCTTCCTTCCTTCCTTCCTTCCTTCCTTCCTTCCTTCCTTCCTTCCTTCCTTCCTTCCTTCCTTCCTCCCTTTTTTCCTTTCTATCCCTCCCTTCCTTCCATCTGCAAGATGAATGTTGATAGTAGTTATGCTAGATACAGTGTTAAGTGGTCAATTTAGGAATAAATGGACCACCCTTTGGTCATTGCCTGCTCTGTGCTAGTCCATAAAGTGGGAATATGTCATGTGATATGACAATATTTAACCATGTAAGGCAGGATGTAATATTTTGCTTAGCTACCAGTTATTATTCCAGAGCCTTGTGGATAGTCTATTCCTCCTTCTCCTTGCTACTTCCACTTTCTTACTGTGACCAAGATGGTCCCAGTTTCAATAGAAGCCTAGAAGATCTAATTTGAAATAAACTCAAGATTACTAAAAGACCAAAATCTCTCTCAGCTCATTAAAATCAATATTCTTAAGGGATGATGATGATAGCATTGCTGCATCAATAATGACCTATCAAATTTCTAGGCTTCAATAATTCATCATTGGGAACAATGTGTCTTATTAAAACACTAAAGTAACAAAAAATTCAAGTAGATTTTTTTAGAAAACTCTTTTAGATCATACTGTTGTATGTAATGTTGCAGTTAGGATTGTTTTACCTTTGCCCTCATCCTTCCAACCAGTTGACATCTTATTTCTACCCTACTTCCCTCCCTTCTTTCTTTTCCCTCTGTTCTGTTCTTGTCCACTATCTTTTTTGAGTCATGCAAACTGAAACTGTGGAAGATCGATGTTTTTTCAAGGTCACACATTAGGCAAATGTGAAAGGCAGGAACTAAACTCTGGCCTCCCAAGTTCCAAATCCTATATCAAGTTTTTTTGCTGTTGATATTTCTCTTGAACCCCAGTTCTAACACTATTTCTTGCCATTTTCATCATCTACCCTTCAGAATAAGTAAAAGATAAGAAAGATATTTATTTTTTCAGTCTGGACTCCATATAGTTGATATCTCTTGTAGGGATTAGCTCTGGTCTTAATTTCTGTGTCATAGGATTAGAATTACTTTGTATGCCAGGTGTATCCAGATTCCCTTCCTTGTCCTACTGTCATAAAGGCTTCTTTGCCATATCTTATTAGTACAATCCTAGATTTCCACAACTTCTAGCTATAGGAGCTAATTCCCACTGTCTATGGCAGAATCTCCAATGAAGCAAGGGTCAGGGAAATTTCAGGGTGAAGAATTGGGACTATAGGGTAGTAGCCAATAAGTATAAATTTCTAGAGACACTACTTGTTTCTGTTTCAACTCCACTTCTCTCTCATCTGCTTCCTTTCCACTACTTCTACCTCTTGCTTTTGACCATGCTTTCAAATCTTCATGGTTCAATGGAGAATTGAACCATTTTCTTAGCTTCTCCCCACTATCCTCAAAATAAGCACAAAACACCCTTGAGATTTTTCCTAAGGATTTTAACTATTAGTCACAATAAAAAGAAAGAGGAAAGAGGGAAATAGGACATTGGACAAAGAAAATACTATGTTCCTCCTACTCTTTCTCTCTCTCTCTCTTTCCCTTCAGATAATTTCCATGAAGAAAAATAAAGTTTCAAAAATGTGATTGGGGTCTTGAGTACATAAAAGACTTAAATAAAATTCATCTACGTTCCAGAGGGGAGCCAGATTCAAACTATCTTCAATATTTTGTCATGGGACAAGTAATGGGGCCTTTTGGATGAAGAACTATACATGAAACAATAATTATGGGTTTTTTTTTTTGTGGGACTACATCATCAGAGCTAGAGGCAGTGGGTAGAAGTCTTATCCTATCAAGCTGTTAAAGACCAGCTTATTACCCCACTTTTCTCCTCTGCATCATCTCATATAATTTTTTTTTCAGTTTCCTATATCCCTAGCCCCAATTCTGGACTGAAAAAGGTCAAAATCAGGACTAGAAAAAGGGAAGGGAGACAGTTGTATAGCGTGTGATATATTGGGGGTGAGGGAATCCAACAAGGAATACTTTTTAATATTGCTTTCTATAAATGCTTGTATATATTTGCCCACAGAGTAAGCCAGAAAATTCTGCTTCTGGTAACATGTTAGCATTTATTTTGTATTTTCAAGTTTTATGTGTAAAGCTGTTACTATCCTTGCTAGTTTAAATATAAAATAGTGTCCTTCAATCTTGCCATCTCTCAACTCTGGGCTGAAGTAAAGGCAACTGCCTACAGGTTGAATGGAAGGAAGTAGGATGCATAAGCTTGGTGAAAGAAATCATATCTGACTTTCTCCTTCAGTTATCCTCTCTCAAACCCTGCCCCTCCATGTCCTGTTCTATAATCCTCCTTAAATGGTGGCCAATAGTGAGATGGGTCAAAGGTCAGTGACCTCAATAGCCAAAAGTGGATTGGGTCAGAGCCCTTGGGATTGAAGATTACTGAGGTAATTAATCTTCCTCCTTTCTCCCTTCACTCAGTGCCTTCTATTCAACTCCCAAGGTGAGTCTTCTTTGCTGTGGTCAGCAGCAGAAGAAGCAACAACTGGGGCAGATAGTCTACAGGGTCTTCTATCTCACCAAAATGGTCCCTGAATTGAAAAAAAAAAGTGGGGGATTCCCATCCTCAAAGAATAAATTGATCAATTGGAATTTTGTCTTGTCACAAGGTGTTGGTAGGGTAAAGACATATGTGCAAGATGAAAAATAATAGTATAGTCTTCCTTCCTACCTGGGCTGTATTTCCTTCTTTATTTATTCCTAATGCACAATAAGATTTCATTTCTAATGTACATTAAAGCTATATCAGAAAGATAGAGATGGTCATGACAATATACCTGGAATTTTAATGGATGTTTTCTTTGCTTGACACCTTTTCCTACAAAAGTGTGCTTTGCAAAACTGTCAAGAAATACACAATCCTGCTGTTTGTCTTACTTCTTTGCTGTAGGACTATTTAACACAGAACAACACAAAAGAAAAGTAAGTTTGCTTTTGGTGTGAACATGAATTATATTTACTAAATATTCTAAAGCTACAAGTTCAAACAGTCGGAGCCAGCAATGACAGGTGAGAAATTCTGCACATCTTGTCTTATTTTTTTCCCAAAGAATAGCAAAAAAAGAGTATTGATTTTCCTAAATCCCCACAATGTCATAAGCAAAAAAACCCAACACTTTAGCTCTGAATTTTAGAGGAAATGCTGACATGTTCAGAATATTATTATAGGAAAACTGAATAAGATTAGCATATTTTCCCCAAATTCATTAGGATACCATAAAATTCCATACAAGATCTTCTGAATATTTGATTAAAAAAAAAACCTGAATGTTTTCCAGCTCTGGGTTCTAAAAGACTGTCTGGTCTTAAAGACCACAGATTCCTCCTGTCATTGTTTTTGTCCATAGTGGAATTCTCATTCATAAAGGGAAAGAGGTATGAAGCAAAGATGTCAAATATACATAAAGTTTACCCAAATCACCCGACAACAGATGGTGGCTAATGGCAAATGCTTTTAAACACATTTTACTGTTCCAGGGTGGGACATTAGTGTATCTCTCTGGGGGGGGTTTATTTTATTATTATTTTTTACTTTTAAAAGTCACTTTGTAAAAATGACATAGGGACAGGCCACCTATTTTTATTTTCTTTCACTAACCTTTGTGCCACATCTATTTAATCATTTGCTCACTTTGGAGGGGCATTGCAGACACCCAAACAGATCAAGCATATTCTGGGTTTCCCCCATCTTAGACAATTAACAAGAAAACCCCCAATTCCTTTGGAATCAGAGTGAGCAAGCTGTGCTCCATCTTCTGACTGACTGGAAGAGCTTTAAAGCTAGAGTAAATACAGCCTGTTTCCACATGCTAAGTGGTTTTTCCAGGGCTAAAAAGCAAACAGCTCCAAACCTGTTAGGACCAGCTAAGGACCAGCTAACAGAAGTTTAGTGGCATTGGTTAGGAAAGTCTTTTTTTTTAACACTTTTATTTCTCATAAGAAAGCAACTTTAAAATCTGTAGATTCAAATCTGATTTTTGGACGATTATCTTTGTGTTTGATTTTTAAATCCTCACTGTTTTTCTGAACTCCTGCTAGCTCTGACCAGAGCCAGGGGCATTCATTAAAGGAGACACTGGAAAAGAAAAGAAAAGAAAAGCATGACACATTCTCTTAACTTCTTTTGATTTTTTTTTCCCTCCTCATCCCTGCTACCATCCTCATTATTGACAGTGATGAAACAACGACACCTAGGCCATAGAAGAGGTGGGTGGGATTGATTCAATTCTTTTAAAAAGAGACTTTCTGTTGGCAAATAAATCTACCATAGCCAGAGCCTTGTTACTCCAATAACCTATGAGGAAACCAGGGAAAAGACAAAAAAAAAAAAACACCTGGATCTATATAGCATGTTTGGGCACTCTGAGAATCCTTAAACAACATTGTGGTACTAATTGGAGCCCCTTCTCTAGACTCAGGAAAAGTGCCCCCCCACCTCCAAAAAAGTATTGAATGCATTTCTAATGCAAAACTAAACTGGTTCTATTGCATTCAGAAGACTTTTTTTTGGCAGAGATTTAATGGCTGTGTCTGTGAATGTATACAAACAGGTTTGACTGAATCTATTTTTTTTGAAGCAGATAGTTGAACTCAACCTACCAGTTACACCTTTCTACCTTTTCTGTATTTAAAGTTGTTCAATGTCCAAAAAGGACCCCCTATGTGACATCAAATCTTGGAAATATGTCATTCAATGCAGCAATTCAATAAGTATTACTATGAAGAAAACATTCTGTCTGCTATTGATTCACCAGTAGGCAGGGAGTCCCAAGGATCTGTCTTTATCTCTCCACTGTTAACTCCATCTGACTTCTACTCTCACACCTAGATCTTCATGAACATTTACAAGAAGACTTTTCATGGTATCTCTACTGTTACTATGAGGTGTTGCTATTCTTTTGCTGCTTCATTTGTTCTTTCCTTCTTTATTTCTGTTGTCTGGGGTATTTAAAAGGCAAATAGTATTTTCAGGTCTGGTTTTCTTTGTAAGAATTTTTCAAATGTGTCTATATTATTTAATATACATATTTCCCTTTAAACTCATATTTGTAAGGTAGGTTACCCTACACTGCATCCTGAGCTTGATGACTCCATTCCTTCCTGTGTTTTCCAGTGAGTACAGAATAGTCTTCTACTTATTTGAATTCCCTTTCCTTTGTATTTGACGATCTTTCTCCTGGTTGCTTGTATAATTTACTATTTCTGAATTGAAGTGTTAAACTTAACTATTATGTGTCTTGGAATTTGCAGCTTAAGTGAGTTTTTCCCACTCTGAAGGCAATCTATGAAATCTTTTATTTGATATTTCATTATTTTTTGTGATAGGTTCTAGGTAGTTTTTGTGTTTTATTTCTTGTATTATGTAGTTCAGATAATTTGTTTTGTGATTTATCATGTTCAGAGAGATTTGCAATCCTTAGATTGTCTCTATGCATTTTATCTTTGAGATCAGCATGTTTTTCCCTTGAGTAGAGGGCATATTTTATTTTAATGTTATTTTTTTTGCTTCTCTTCCTATAGTTTGTCCTTTACTTTTATATATTTGCATCCCTCATCCATTATTATCTCTTTCTTCTTTTGGTGAGATTTGCCATCCCAAATTTCAGTTTTTCTATTTTGTTCATTACTGTTGCTGTTCAGACTATACATTCTGCTCTCATAATTCTAGTTTCTTTTTTAAAGCAATTAGGAACAGTGTGTTATAGTTTCACATTCTCAAATTCCACAAGGCTCTCTCTCATCAATGTGGAATCATTTTCCTTTGCTTTGTAGTATTTACTCATAATGGCCTGAACTAATTTACTAGATCTGGGGGCCATATTTCTTTGTGCTGTTAATATTTCTCTGTTGATTTATCTGCTTAGGCTCAAGGTCTTTGAGTTTTCCTCTTCCTGAGATCTTTGAAAATTTCAGTCATTTCCTCTACTCCCCTTCACTGCCCCTGTTTCTCACTTTCTGATTCCCTCTCCTTTGATGGTGGTTTCCCTAAGAGCTGAATCTTAAAACATCTCAGCTTCCTTCCAAACTGAGTAAGTCATAGTTTATCAGTTTAGGTCTCTGCGCCAAGTGATTTTGGGGATGCAAAACATTACCCCATACATATTGGGTTCTTTTCTTCATATTAAATGGCAAACTACACAGCTCTACATAGCATTCCCCTGCCCCCCCACTCCCCCCCACACCCCCACCCACCCACACTTCTGTTCCTTAGTTTTCTTGACCAAAAGTTCATAGCGCAGGCACTGTGATGTTATTGCAGCCAGGGGTTGATTTTGGTCATTTGGAGTTGAATCTCCTCTGGGAGAAGAGGTGTTAGGGTGTAGGGTTGAGTTCCATTTCAAGTTCAAATATATGTCCTTTCCCTCCGCTCCTCTATTCTTCTGCAAAAAAAAAAAACAAAAACCCTTTTACAGTACAGAACACTACCCAAGTCCTGACAAAATTCTGCATCCTTAAGTTATGATCTCTACTTGCCCTGGAAAGAAGAAGGGACAAGGTGTGGGGTTGCATTTTATTACAAAACTATGAGTTTGGTCAGATAATACAACCTCAGTGCTGATAACATTGTAAGACATGGAAGAAGAGGGTATTGCTTAAGCTCAGGGTAGGAGGCAGTTAATTTGTTTTTAATTTTCTTTGGGATATTAGATATTCTAGACTATGGAGATAGCTGGAATTGTTTTATCTTTGGTTCATGGAGGATTGTGAGGATCAGAAAAAAATATCTAGTCCTCTGTTGCTCACATGATACAGAAGACTCTAATGTTGACTCTACTAGAATCTGAAAGCATTTCAGAAATTCTATTTTGTTTATTTATTTGTTCTTCACCCTCCCTCCCCCACTGAGACCTGCAATTTCTTCAATGTGATGAACTTCCCATGTAGAAATTTCATTTATGGATACAGAGATTTCTAGAGTATTGAAAGGCTATGTGCCTTGGCCATAATAATATGACCTTCAAAGTCAAGACTTAAAGTCAGGTTTTCTTCATTCCTAAGTCAGTCCTTATCAGTAGAGATTTTTGTTTATGATTTCTAGAGATGCACAATAACTTGGTACATTTTAAATAAAAGCATATATATCCTAGAAATCAGCAGGTGATACAATTCAAGACTTGATTCATTTCTTTTGTTAATTGGTGAAGTTTAAGAAATTTATGGAGAAATCATTAATTATGCTGAGTAACCTTAAAAGTATACATACATGTCTACCTTTTTTCATTCTTCCTTCCTTGCTTGCTGGTATGTTTCCTTTTTTCCTTTCTCTCTCTTTTTTTCTTTCATTTTTGAAATTAAACCATTGTGAATTTTATTACAAAATCACTTTTTGACCTTGAAGATCACCTGAAAGGTTCTTAGGCATCCCCAGACCTCTGAGATCTACTTCACTAAGTAAAAAAACAAACAAACAAAAAGAAACAGGCATCTGAGAACTATTGCACTGGGTCATTCTATTTCTTAGAGATCCTAAACTTGAATAGAAATCCATTCAATGTTAGTGAAGACAATGATTCAACCAGATGGACAACTTCCTTGTGATGCAGAAATCAATACATTTTGCAGCAACCCATTTCAATTTTGGATTGCTTGATTCGGAAGGTTTTCTTTTCAACATCTCCTTCTGCAACTTCATTGCTCCTAATTGACCTGCTTGGGTTAAACAGAAAACTCTAGCTCCACCTTTTTATACTGTATCAGCTATAAAATGATGAGATTATACAATATGGCTTCTGAGATTCCTTTCAACTCTCAACTTCTGATTCCATGACCCTTCCAAATGCGTAAAGACAATTTAACTCTATGCTCTACATCTTCCTTTTTCTAATTTAAATATCCCTAATTCTTTCTATATAATATAGTTTCCAGGTCTCTTAAGTGTCCCATTCTCCCTTCTCTAAACATACTCCATTTGTCAAAGTCCTCACTAAAACATTGCATACAGAACTAAAAAAAAATACTAGCTACCATTAACAAGTTTAAGCCACCAGGTCTGGATTAATTTTATTTTAGGATAATGAAAAAACTGACAATTTTGATCTTCAAAAGGATATAGAGCTTTGATGAGTTAAATAATTCTAAAAAGCACATGGAAATACCTGCACAAAATGCTGAAGAGCAAAATGAGCAGAAACAGGAGAATACTGTATATAGTAACAGCAGTATTGTTTTAAGAACGACTTTAAAAGACTAAATCATTTTGACTATTAAAAATACATAAATTAAAAATAAAGAACATGTGAAGAAAGATGCTGTCTGTATCGAGAAAGAACTAATAAATAGAAGTCTATATATAATAATTATATATATATATATATATATATATATATATATATATATATGTATGTATATATACCACTGCTAGAGTGAGGGGAAGGAAAAAGAGAAAAGGAATAAAAAATTTAAAAAGAAATTTATATGATATGTATTTGAACAGAAAAGCAATTTTTAGATGGTAGATTTGCAGCTTCATGAAATCAGTTTTTTATTGTGCCATTTGATGGAAATGTTTAGTTTATTCTATAAATTGAAAATTTTTAAAAAGAACAGAAAATGAGAGAAGTATCTCAAGATTGACAAGAAAAAGAAAGCATTAGAAAAGAGAATCTATAAACTCTAGGCCAATGATCTTGATTTTAACTCCTTTCAAACTCTTATAATGTACTATTGAATGAATGGTAATGAACATTTAGAAAAGATAGAGAAATACAAACTATCTAGGAAAAAGACATAAATACAGAACACCAAGAGCCAAGGGAGAAGGGCTCAAATGATAAGAAGTTTCAAAATAAGAAGTGGAAATAATAAATCTCACACAAAAACATGACTCAAAACACAAAGTAAAAAAAAAAATGCATTTTAAGACTACCCTAAGATTTCCCTCTCACTGGGCAGATTGACAAAAGTGACAAAAGATGGGAGCAGTTATTGTTGGAGGGACTGTGGGAAAAATTAGGAGAACCAAGAGACAAGTTCTGAATAAACACAAAAATAATATAAGATGATGAGGGTGAAGGAGGGGGAAAACTTTGCAAGACCTCAGAATTCTGATCAAAGTAGTGACAGATCGTGACTTCAAAAGGCTGTGTTGTAACACCTGCTGCCTTTTGGCAGAGATTAATGAACTCAACTCAGGGTTTCTCAAACTCACATTGGTGAACCTATTTTTAAAATATTTTTGATAGCTCTTTTGAAATTCTATGTATTTTATTTTATACATTTAAAAAATATTCTGAGAAGGAAAGCACAAGTTTCACCCAACTCCTAAAGGGATTATGGTATAAAAATATGAAGAATATGATATACATTTTTGAACTTGACCAATGTTTTGATTTGTTTTCTTTGACTCTACTTATTTGTTACAAGAGAAGGTTTCTTCTTGGGGATAAATTAACGGTTGTGAGGGACAGGGTTGGAGAAGTGCATCAATATGAAGAAAGGTTGAACTGACCATCCCAATTTAGAAGTCATCTCAAGGAGTATATTCTGTTCTGCCATTTTTTGCTACTTTTGGTACTGGACCCATATGTCTGTCTACATACTGTCTAAAGGACTTGGCTTTTATTGAGATGAAAAAGAATCTCTTATTATTGGCTGTTGAGCATCTGGAGCAGCTGGTGTCTCAATGAAGACATAAAAGAGAAAGACTTGCCACTTCAATTGTTTGCTTCCTTTCTGACTGTAAATAATATCAGTATTAAAGTTGGGTTAAGGAAAGAGGTAGCTCACATAACTCCTACCTCCAAGTAGGAATGTGGTCATAAGTGCATGACATTTAAAACATATGTCTTACCTTGGAAAATTTGAGACTGGGTTTGTTCTGCCTTTTTTTTTTTTTGGTGGGTTTGTTAATTCCTGATCTTAGGCACAAACAGGTACCTATCCCAAATGAACATTTCTATGCTTAGAGACAATTGCAGGAGTTCAAATTGGCAGAAGGGGAAGAGTCATTAGTAACTAACTACTCTAGTCTTCTTAGAAAGGAAAAACATTGAGGAGTACCCTAAAACTGGACATTTTATCAATGGATATATATCGAGTTGTTTATCTAGTGCAGAAATGAGAAGTAATATAAAATGGCTATAAATAATTTTGCATGGTACTTTTTATGCTGTTGAGGTTTAAATATTAGTCTTCTAGAAGATTGTAAGTTATAAATATATATGTAAATATTTTATAGTTATAAATTACTGAAAATTTTTAAGTTTGTTTTCTTAAAAAGCTCATTTGTGAGTCATTTCTGTTTAACATTTTGTCTGTGTATGTGTGTTTGTGTGTGTGTGTGTGTGCGTGTGTGTGTGTGTGTGTGTAGGACATAAGAATAAACTTCATCCCATACCTGATTCATATCTTATATTAAATAACTTTTTGCTTTCCATTTTTAGGGAAACTCTAGATGTGAGCTATAATATAATCTGTAAGCAAAATTGTTTATGAGAGTTCTGAGGTGAGGATTTATTGAAGAAAAGAGAGTGAGAGAAAAAAGTCTTACTCCTCTCAATCCTCTCAATGCTGAACCTAGTCCAAACTACATGCCTGGGGTACAGGACAAGTAATGAAAAAGAATACCAGCCCTGGGGGCCCAGAAGCAGTTCTTCAATATCAGAAATGAAATATTGTTAAAATGTACAGAATAAAAAAAGGAAATTCAGAAGGGGAATCATATAAAGCAATTTAAAATAATGTCTTTTTTAAATGACACATAATATTTCATAGTTTCTTTATTGTTCTTTTATATATCTTAAAATATTTTTGTTTTTTGATGATTAAGCAAATCATAAAGAAAAAAATTAAATTAAAAAATTTTGAAAGTATACTGAACTCCTTTTTTAGAGAAGGTGATAAAACTCTGGTCTGAAACATTGTCTCTATTGACAGACATCAGTTTTCCTGAACTACTTTCCCCTCTCTTCTCTTTTTCTTTTCTTTTTGTTACAAAAGATGTGTTTGAAAGGTGAGGATTGGGCATATTCAAAAATGAAAATGATGTGAAAACAAAAAACCCAATACAATTAAATGCTTTCTTTAAAAAATGAAAGATTCATTAAGGTCATAGAAAGGTTTATAAGGAACTGGTTCATAGTTAAGAAAGCAAAACCAGAAAATCTTCTTAAAAAGATAGCTCTTTTCCTTTTTTTGCAAAGGTAAGGCATTGAAGAAGTTATTCAAAGTAAAACATTTTGTCCTGTAATGATGTAAAATATTTCATATAGGATTAGGGTTAACCATCACACTACTTGGTTTTGAGGAACTATTTTTATGTCTATTTTTCTCTTAGTTATAAGGATTGACAAGGGATGAGGGATATATATTTGGAAATGAGTGACATGAAGGCAAATGATAATTAATACAATTTTCAAAAGAGGTAATGACAATTTTATGGAACAGGTAATGAAACACATGTTTTTCCTTATGACAGAGAGACAGACATTAAGTAGGGCAAATTATTTAAATTTGTTGTCATATATGGTCACTCTATCAAATATTTTTTCTTAATTGCTTTTTCTTTTCATAAGGGAGGGCTCAATCAGGGATGGGGAGAGAAGAGGTTGAAATAACTGTAATATAAAGACAAAAGGTATCAATAAAACTTTTTTTTAAAGAAGCAGTGATTATAAAGATGACTTCATCAAGAAGAAGCCTTGTCAGATTAGCCTCATTTTCTTTTCTTACAGAGTTACTAGATTGGTACATCAAGTTAAATACTTTACAAATATTTTGCTTAGATTTTAGTAAAACATTTGACATAACTTCTCTTGTTATAATTGTGGAGAAGACAGAAGATTCTGTATCAAACAATAGTATAAATTAGATGGATTCATAATTGATTGATTCACATTGGTGGAGTACCCTAAAGATCTGTATCTGTATCTGTAACCCTTTGTTATTTACCATTTTTATTAATGAATTGGATAGAGATTAAGATGGCACACTTATCCAATATGCAAATTATTCAAATCTAGTAGAGATCATCAATATGTTTGAGGAAGATTCAGAATCCTTCCTGATAAAATACTAAGCAGACTAGAACATAGGGATGAATATAAAAAGATCAAATTTAATTAGGATAAATATAAAGTTTTATACTTGAATTCATAAAGTCTTTTTCACAAGTAACAAATGAAGGAAACATGCCCAATTAGATAGAAAGTTAACTGAAAAATATCAGGGAATTTTTGTTGTTTCTGAGTTTAATATGGGGCAGGGAGATAGCACAGTGAATAAGAGCCATGACCTGGAGTCTTACTGAGTTCAAATCTAGGCTCATTAATATTATGTCACTTTGGGCAAGTCACCCTCTCCTGTTTGCCTCAGTTTCCTCATCTGAAAAATGAGCTAGAAAAGGAAATCGAAAACTACTCTAGTGTCTTTGCCAGTAAAATCCCAAATGGGATCACAGAGAATTGTATACAATTAAAAATGACAATAAAACCAACCCCCCCAACCCAAGTTCAATACAAGTATGAAATGACAGCTGAAAATGCTAACATTAGTCTGTATTAAGAAAAACACTGTGTCTTAAATTAGGGAAATGATATTCCTACTCTATTTATGGCTAGTTAAACCATATTATGAATCTTGAGGTGATTTCTGGGTGACATATTTTAGGAGAAATGTTGATGTAGTAGAGATTTTTTCAAAGAGAAAAATTAGGATGGTGAAGGACCTTGAGGAATGAATATAAGGATCATCTAGAAAAATTAGTTATCTCCAATAAGACTGGTTTCAACTATTTTCTTCAAGCCTCTGAAGGACAAGTGAGAAAGGCATGGAGTTGGAAGATGTAGTGTTTTGTGTGAAAAGTAGCAAATAAGACAGTGGTCCTGGATCATAGAGTATGTAGAGGAAAGCAGAGTGTAACAACACTAAAAAAAGGTAGGAAAGGGTTATAAAGAACTTTGAAAGTCAAACTGACTATTTTTTATTTGATCCTAGAGATGAGAGAGAATGACTGGAGTTTAATGAGTAGAGAAGTGACATGGTCAGACCTGCGCTTTAGGAATATCACTTCAGAAACTGAGTGTGACTTGGATATAATAATTAAATTAGAAACAGACAAAATAGTATGTGACATTTTTAGGAGGAGGAATATCAAGAAAGACCTTCATAAAAGATGTCACATTTCAGTTTGGTTTTAAAAATGAATAGAAAGTCTACAGATGTAAGATGAGGAACAAGGACATAGTAAACTACAGAACAGGTGTGTTGGTAAAGAAGATTAGTCCTGTTTACATAGTAGAAATAGTAAGACAATAATATGAGATGAGTCTGAAAAGACAGATTAGTTTAGACAGTGGAAAGGTCTTAAATTTCAAGCAAAGAAATTTGACGTTTATTTAAGAGAAAGAAGATAAAAATAAAGAATAAAAAATTTAGAGGTAGGAAACCTAGTTTCAAATATATTTTCTGTCAATAGTACCTGTGTGACTCTAGGCAAACAACTTCACCACTCAGACTCAGTTTCCTCATCTATAAAATAATGGATTAGATTATATGAAATCTAAGACCACTCTAGCTCTATCTCCATGATCTTATCAGTCTAAAGCTCCACATTTTTACTATCCATGGTTTGGGATAACCTATTTGTTTTACTATTCTAAATTGTTTCAAAAATTTTCTGTTTTACTAATGAGAGGTTATATTGCCTGGGGAAGAGGGCTTTTTGTGGGCTAACCAATTATTTGAACCTATCTTTATGATTAATGAAAACATTTTTGTTATTTTATGTATAGTTCACATAGTCAATAAATTCATTTTTCCTTCCTTTGAATATTGTAAAAGTTGCTTGATATGTGGATAGGGAAGTAAATGTGGACTTGAAGAAGACTTAACTTAAAATCTTATCTATGTGACAAGGGATGAGTCACATTATAATCATCCTCATCATCATCCTTATTATCCTCCTCATCATCATAGCTAGCATTTATACTACATGACAGGCACTATTCTAAGTATGTTAAAAATATTTCATTTTCTCCTCACTCAATTCCTGGAAGTAGTTCCTATAATTACCCCCATTTTGCAATTGAAGAAATTGAGGCAAACAGAGGTTAACATACAATATTAAGTGACTGAGATAGATGTGAGCACAGGTCTGTCTGCCTGATTCCAAGCCCAGGGTTCTAACTACTCAACAATCTTTTTTGTTGTTTTGTTGATTAGTTATGTCCATATCTTTGTGACACTATCTGTGATTTTTTTGAGTAAAGATACTGGAGTGGTTTGTCATTTCCTTCTCCAACTCATTTTATATATGAAAAAACTGAAGTAAACATGTCAAGTAACTTGCCCAGGGCCAAAACTGTTAGTAAATATTAGAATTTGAACTCAGATACTCTTGATTCCAGGTCCAGTGCTCTTTCCACTGTACCACTAAACTACCTCTAATAAGCACTGTATCTTGTTGATCTTCACAACAAGCCTAGGAGATAGGTGCTACTGCTATCTCCATTTTATAGATGAAGAAACTATGGCAGATAGAGGTTAAATAATTTAGGTTACATAATTAATAAGTGATTAAGAACAGATTCTTTTCCTTTCCCTCATCTTGTTTCTTTCCCAAAGCCCAAAGTAATGTGAATATTTTTGATGCATGTCTGATAAATGTTTGCATAGATGGAAGTTCCAATGTCCCTCCTCTTCTAAGGATTCTTTCTGAGCTTCAGTTTTGTTGTCTGCAAAATGGAGATAATAATACTTTTAGCACCTATCTTACATGGTTGTTTGCGAGGTAAAAATGAACAAAAATATGTTATAGAACTTTTTTAATACCCTTTAAACCCTTTTAATAATTATTTTTTCCTTACACTATTTTTAAGTTCAGATAATGAATGTATGAATCAAAAATCCTCCTTTCTACTGCCTCTGAATGAACTTTGTATAGTATAGGCAATAGCATTAACAAAATGATGCTTTGTTGTCTGATTTTGAACAGTGATTTGTTTTCCCTTCTGTAATGCTATGAATTAAATCATTCTTCTCCTGGAGAACATGGTGGCAGATTTCAGTCTCAGCTTGTTGAGTTCATCACAAAGGTTTGTTTTCCTCCGAATGTAGATGATATGATTAAATCGATGCAGCAGTAATGGCAACAATGATTGCAAGAGGGAAATACGGCATTTCGGCTCTTTCTGAAAGCTTTTGGAGGATGGAATTGTGGGTCTTTTTAGATTCCAAGTGCAAAGACAGCGGACTTGTTGATACTGAAAAATGTAAATATTTTGTGATCCAACTAAATTCAAGTTTGCAATGTGAAAGGCATGTAAAAATCGTTATCAAACAGTCATCTCAGAAAAGACTGCTTTTATTGCAGACTGTAAAACAGACTCAGCTACTCTAGTCCTGAAATTGCATATGAAATTGATATCAGCAGTGTTCTGAGGAAATCATGAATTCATTTAAGTCAATGATATAAATCTATTTCACATAATAAAAGGAAATTAATTATAAAATGTGTACAATACTGCAGTCCTTTCACCCTTTCCCCTCTTTTGGTCAAAAGGTAACAGAAGACACTGGCTAGGTCTTGTTTGAGAACAAATTTATGACTATTCCCTGGAGTGTGTGAAATTACTGATGTGGAGAGTTGGCAAAAAATCTCTATATCTACTAGACTTACTGGATTAGCTGACCATCACACCCAAGAGGCAAGATCTTATGGGACAAAGTCTTTTAAATACTTGGCTGGCTCCTAATAGATGGAATCAATTACCCAAGAAATTAAAATGGATAGATGGTTAGTCATAGCTGCATGGATTACTGTAATAGCCTGTTTGCTACTTGGTCTTCCTTTTGCATAGACAATCATGTTCTCTCAGAGGCATAAGCCCAAATGATAAAAATCATTGATAATTCATTATAATTTTTACTGAAAGTTACCTCTGATACCCTCTTATGTAAACTATGAAAGTCACCTCAATGACAACTTATGACCTACTTTTGACTTCTTTTATACAGTGGTATAACACTTATTCAAAAGATCAAAAGATTTGACCTGTTTGGGGCTAAATCTTTTTTTAAAAACTGTCTTCAAAAAGATTTCTGTATAATCAGCTCAGTCAAAGGATTGGTCCATCAGGTCATTAAAAGAGTCCCAAAGAACAAATCAGCTATATTCTCAGCTTATGTTTTTTTTTTAATCACATAGATAAATATTGTCCCAATAAGTGATATATCTTAATGGGGCTGTCCTATCAGCCCAAATAATTACTCTTAGGGGACATTTGTTTTTTACTGACAACATCAAAGGGTTTATTTCAATCATCCCATTGAGATCAAAATGTTATGCATATTACATGAACCAAAAGGTCAAAGCAATGGGAATTTTTTTTGATAAGTGTCTGAGAAATGCTTGCTTATTTGCTATTTATTCTTCCTTTAAAAATTCATATTTTTTCCAAATTCAAAATCAGTCACAAATTTCAAAGACAATGGGGAGCACTTTTATTTAAATTTTGACACATTTACTGACAGGTCTAATGAGAACCCTAATGGTCATGGATGAAAAGAGCAATGAAAAGATAAAGTATCTGTCAATTGACTATTGTCCGGGAATCAAAGAACTCTAAGATCAAGAAGGAATTTTACATAGCACCTGGGCACCATCCTTTCATTTCATGGATGTTAAAAAAATGCTTTGGGTGATTAGATGACTTATCCAGAACTTGAAAATGGAAGAACCAGAAAGAATTTGGATCTTTAATCCTCAATTCAGTATTCCTCTTTGAGATGCTATAGCTAACAATAAGATTGTTTGCCTGACATTTCCAACTAAAATAGAGAAATCACTGAATGATTAGGATGTTGTTAAGCAACCCAATACATTCTCTAAAAATGAATAATTTAGACAATTAAACTGGTTTGGTCACCCCCCCCCTTTATATCAATAATGTCAAACATAAATGGAAACTAGATGCATATATAAGGTTCCATGTTGGGGGCATGCATATTAACTTAGTTTTAAATTTAATGTTATCTATATTTTATTATAATTTTATTTTGTTAAGTGTTTTCAGATTACATTTTAATACAGTTCAGGCTGCAGCCAAGTCCCTGGTTTGATACCTCAGCTCTTGACTACTCTCACTTCAAGATTAGATAGTAGATGGCAACTGGTTTCATTCTCTATGCAAACCCCTCCAGGGCAGCTCTTTGTAAAGGAAATTGATGACTATATAAGTATAGTATAGCATTGAATCAATCATGTTCAGTATACAGAAGGATTTGCCCACAAAACTGTTCATTTGCCCTTGAAAACACTTCTGTTAGTCTTGCTACAGTGCCAAAAATGATTTTAACCAAAATGTTTGATTTATTGTTTCTTTGTATACACAGGCTGAAAAACATTAGAGCCTGAAACATACTCCTTCATCAACTAATTCTGCAGCACTTCATAGAAATACAGCACTCATCAGGTATAAAGTTCAATACAGCTGTTTACATCTCATTCTATTTTGAAGCATAATTCCTCTTCTGTTCACTCCCCTTTTCTTTCTAATAGCATTGCTGTCAGTCCTTGAGCCTGATTTTGAATAGAATGCATGAAGATGATAACACAGTAGAGCAGACTTAGATTTTCAAATATTTATTTCTCTCTCATAGAGAAACAGTAGAGATGAAGACACTAATAACTTTAATAGCAAGGGAGAGTAAAACTCTCTAGTTCTTTCTTTAAATCTTGCTCCTAGTATTAGTCCTATGTTATGAATCTAATATGGAGCATAATCATATATCTCATTGTGTTATTTTAATTGAGTGATAGCTTGAAGAAAAAATCAAATTGATTATGTTTTTATTCATTAATCCCCAAATTTTGATTATTTGTATCAGTAATAAGCCTATCATTCTGTTTAAACCATCAAAACTGGGCAGCACCACCATCTTGTGTCAACTACCGGAATTGTCAGAGATAGCATCTTAGAAATAATTTCCACAGGGAACCCTTGCTCGTGAAGCCCAGTGTAGTGATAATAAAATTTATAATTATGTAATTTTTATAAAATCCAATTTAATTTATTTCATTTCACTTTAATTATGGAATTTTAAAAAATTAAACTGATTAAAGATCCTGATGCCATAATAGAATAAGAAGAGAATATAATAATACTCCATCACTGTACCAGGATAAAAATAAACATTTTCTTACTATTGATGAAGCATTCTTAACTAGGAGTTCAGAGATCCCCCAAGTAATCTGGAAATAGATTTCAGGTGGTTCTATAGGTTCTATGAACTTGGATAAGAAAAATAACAACTTTCTTTTCAGTAACTTTTGACTTTATGTCATTTAAAACATTATTCTGAGAAGGGTGCATTGATTTTACCAGTCTTCCACAGGGATCCATGAGACACAAAAAATTAAGATTTCTTGATGTAGAGCATGAGCTCAGGTTTTGCCACCAGGAATAATTATATAAATATAATGCACTACACAGGGTCACTATCCCATAGAGCAGTGTGGCATGGATTTGATTCCCATTTTTAATTCTCTAAATAATAATTCATTTCTTACTTTAAGATAAACTGAGTGAAGAAGAAATGGAAAAATTGGAACACTAATGCATTGTTGGCGGAGCTGCAAACTGATCCAATCATTCTGGAAAGCAACTCGGAACTCTGCCCAAAGGACTATAAAACTGTACATACCCTTAGATCCAGCAATAGGTCTATATCCCAAAGAGATCATAAAAAAGGGTACCCACAGGTACAAAAATATTTATAGCACCTCTTTCTGTGGTAGCAACAAATTAGAAATTGGGTTTATACCCAACAATTGGAGAATTGCTGAACAAGTTATGGTATATGAATGTAATGGAATACTAGTGAGCTATAAAAATTGAGGAGCAGGGAGATTTCAGAAAAATATGGAAAAAAAGTACAGAACTAATGGAAAGTGAAGTGAGCAGAACCAGGAGAACATTATACTCAGTAACAACAAAATTTTGTGATGATGAGCTATGAATGATTCACTTCTCAGTAACACAAATTGATCCAAGATAGGTATGAAGAACTGATGAAGGAAAATGCTAACCACATCCAAAAAAAGAACTATAGGGTCCAAATGAAGATAAACGTATACAATTTTCCTTGCTACTGGGAACAATTTGTTGCTGCCTGGGCAATTTAAAAAAAGTATGCTATTTTCACTTTTTTTTGTTCTTTTCCTTTCTTGTGGTTTTTCCCCTTTTCCCTATTTCATCTTTCACTAATTGTATGTGTGCATATATCAGATTGCATGCTATCTTGGAAAAGGGGAGGAAAAGGAGGGAAGGAGAAAAATTTGGAACTCAAAATCTTCTAAAAGTAGATGTTGAAAACTATTTCTACATGCAATAGGAAAAAAATGATATTAAGTGTGGGTGTTTGGGGGTGGTAAAGGGAGTTAAACTTGGTCCTTGAAATAATCATGTTTCAGCAATTACTGATTGCAAACATTAATGTCTGGCTCAGCAGAATTACAATTAAAGTCTTCCTTACTACAAGATCAGTACACTATCCAATGTCCAATCTTGTGTTGTTTTCATGAACATTTTTGCAGTCATTTTGTTTTGTAATTCTGGTACTACTTTAGCATCAGAACACAAAATACAGTGTTTCACTGAATTCCTAACATTTACCATTTATGATACCACAATACTATTCCTTCAAATTCATATATCACTATTTATTCAGTCATTTGCTAATTAAGGGGCATCTACTTTGTTTTCAAAAAGTCATACCATATCATATGATCTGGTTTATATAGAAACTTTGTCATTGGTCATTAACCACCTTGGTATATACATCCATGGGTGGGATTATTTTACCTCAACAACACTGAGGTCTTCTAAAATAAATCCCTTAATAGAAAAAATACTTACAATGAAATCAAAGAATCAAGTTCAATCTGAGCTCTGAAACTTCCTAGCCATATTACCCTTTCACAAATCACTTAAATTATTTGTGCCTAAGTTTCCTCATTAGTGAAATAAATTTTATGATACTTGGATTATAATATTTGGACTATCTATCATCTCACAAAATTGTTTTATAAAAATAATGATTCTACCCAAATTAAATTGCTTATTCAGTGCCATACCAAACTACCAAAAAACTACTTAACTGAGCTAGAAAAAATAGTAGGCATGCCTCTCCTCTGCTTCTCAGCACCACCATCTGCTCTCTTCTCAGCGTTTCTTCCCTCCTCTTCTCTCCTGAACTCACCATGGTCCTTCCCCATCAGCTGATGGGCAAATGGCACCTGGTGGAAAGTAAAGGATTTGACAAATACATGAAGGAATTGGGAGTGGGAATGGGCCTGAGGAAAATGGCTGGAGTGGCCAAATCAGATGTTATAATCTCTGAAAGTGAGGGTGTAGTTACCATTAAGACTGAGAGCACCACAAAAAAATAAACAACTGTGTTTTAAAATTGGTGAGAAGTTTGAAGAAAACACAGCTGATGGCAAGAAAACTCAGACTCTTTGTACCCTTGAAAATGATGCATTGATCCAGCACCAGGCATGATGGGATAGGAAAGAAAGTACAATAACAAGGAAACTAGAAGATGGAAAGTTATTGGTGGACTGTGTTATGAAAGGTGTGACTTGCCACAGGGTCTATGAGAAGGTCTAATAAAGAAATTCCATCTTCAAGTGGAATTAGCTATTATGAATGCACTAGCTCAGTTCAGTGAGCAAACTCTCCAACCAAACTTTCTTGTTTTTTCTTCTTCTCTTCCTTTCTGTGGTCTGTTATTTCAGTGGCTGACTACTTGCAAACAGTTTTTTTTCCAAGCATTGATGTAATTAGGATTGTTTTGCTAGTAAATAAAGAATTGTGCAGTTACTAAAAAAAAATAGCAAAATTCATCTGGAGCAACTAAAGGACAAGAATAACAAGGAAAATGATGAAAAAAAAATGTAAAGGAAGGTGGTCTAGCTCTACCAGATCTAAAACTATATTATAAAGCAGCAGTCAACAAAACTGCCTGGTACTGGTTAGGAAATAAGAGTAATGAATCAGTGGATTAGGATAGGTTTAAAAGAAACAGCAGTAAATGGCTACAACAATCCACTGTTTGACAAACCCAAAGACATGAGTCTCTGGAATAAAAACTCACTATTTGACAAAAATTGTTGGGAAAAATGGAAAATAGTATGGCAAAAACTAGGCATAGAACCACATCTCACACCCTATACCAAAATAGGGTCAAAATGGGTACAGGATTTAGACATAAAGAGTAATACCTAGATAAATTAATAGACCAAAAATACTCTATCTATCTGATCCATGGAAAGGGTATAAATTTATGACCATAAAAGAATTAGAGCACATTATAAACTACAAAATAAATGATTTGACTATATTAAATTAAAATGTTTTTGCACTAATAAAATCAATGCTGCCAAAATTAGAAGGAAAGCAGAAAACTGGGAAACAACCTTCACAACTAGGAGTTCTGATAAAGGTCTCATTTCTAAAATATATAGAGAATTGCACCAAATTTATAAGATCACAAGTCATTCCCCAGTTGATAAATGGTCAAAGCATATAAATAGACAATTTTCAAATGAAGAAATTAAAGCTATATATAGTCATATAAAAAATGCTCCAAATCACTATTCATTAGAGAAATGCAAATTAAAACAACAATGAGGTATAATTTCACACCTATAAGATTGGCCAAGATGAGAAAAAGGGAAAATGATCAATGTTGAAGAGGTTGTGGGAGGATTGAGACACTGATGCATTGCTGGTGGAATTGTGATCGGATCCAACCTTTCTGGAGAGTGATATGGAACTATGCCCAAAAAAGCAATAAAACTGTTCATACCCTTTGACCCAGAAATTCCAATTCGAGGTCTATATCTAGAAGAAATTGTAAAAAATGGGAAAGTTTCTACATGTTTCAAAATATTCATAGTAGCTATTTTTGTAGTGGCAAAGAATTGGAAATTGAGGGGATGCCCTTCATTTGAGGAATTGCTAAACAAGTTATGGTACATGAATACTATGGAATACTATTATTCTATAAGAAACCATAAAAGGTCGGACTCTAGAGAAGCTTGGAATGATTTATGGAATCTGATGCTGAGCAAAGGGAATAGAACCAAGAGAACAATGTACACATCAATAACAAAATTATGAGATGAACAACCTTGATGCAAGTAGCTCCTCTCAGTAGTCCAGAGAGCTAGGACAACTGTATTTGACTGGTTATGGACTATATTATCCCTAACCAGAGGAAGAAAAACAAAACAAAAAAAACACACAGAAAAAATAACTTCCAATAATTTTCATCTTTTATGTATCTCTTTCCTTTAATCCTAAATCTTCATGCCAAAAATTACTAATTTGTAAATATGCTTAAAATATGTATGTAAAATGTTAACCTGACTGTTCCCTGCTGAGGGTAAGGGGGTGGAAAGGGAGGGTGGAGGGAAATTTTGTGACTTGGAAATATGCATGTACATATGGATGAAAATAAATAAATTATTTTTAAAAAAACAGTAAAATTGTGAGAAAAGTGCTTTGTAAGTCTTAAATAAATGTAGAACATTATATAAATGATAGAAATTTCAATAAATGAGTGAAATGCTTATTGAATTTTCTTGTTCTCTAATTATTTTATGTCTGTGAGTCTTGCTCATCAATAATACCTTAAGGCCAGGAACTATATTATATATTTATTTCACTTTTATTTGATTTCAGCACTTAGTACAATGCACTGAACATGGCATAGTAGTTATCAATAATTCTTGAACTAAAATAAAAGAGTCTAGATGATTCAGGAGCAAAAAAAGATACCTGACAGCTTTGGTGTTTTCCCTTTATTCTTGATTCTTTAATTAGAAATACTCCATACTATTAAAAAACAAGATCATGCATTGTGTCCTGAACAGATGGTGTCCTAAACAGAGTCAGCAAACTTTGGTTTACTAGTTCTATCATTAATTAGTTTAATGACCTTGAGCAAAGATATTTGCTCTCCCTGGGCCTCAGTTTCCTTATCTACAAATAGATGGATTGTTTCTAGTGATTTCTCTATTTCTTTCAAGCTCTAATTTGGTGTGATTCTATGAAAAGTAACACACTTCAGAGAAGAGAGTCACATTTTATTCATATAATCTTTTATGATACCAGATTTATCTGTGCCAACTTTCAGCAAATCAGTTCTGTTCTCTGGGTCTATTTTCTCAACTATAAAATGGGGATGATGCTTTCCACCTCAGGCTCCATAATCTGATGTAACCAAGACATTGTGGGAGGGAGAGCTGGGATGAATGTCCAGCCTGCTGCAGGGGGAAGATAGAGCTGTCATCTATTTTTTTAAAATAATTAAACCATTAAAGCCTCTGGCAGTTCTAACAAACCCTCTTCCAGGCTTTGCAACTAAATGTAAGTGAGAGATTCCAATACTGCCCAAGTCAGTATCAAGGGGCTTTCATGCCCCATATGTATTTTTATTAAGCAAAGGCTCTTCATTGTATGGATGCTTATTGAAAGTGACTGGGGAATGAAACTTAAGGGCAGATCAATTCTTAGGTCACTGTTTCTTATAGACACGGAATGTAGCTGCTTGAACAAGACACAGGAAATGCCCCAGACCTCCCTGATATTCCATTACTCCATAAATATGAGTTGTAGAACCAATGTTTTGGAAATAAGGACTCATAATGACACTGCTTTCTCCCTAGGAATGCAGCATCCTAGTGGAAATTGGGAGTCAGGAGGCCAGAATTCTAGTCTTAATTCTTGTTCTGCATGTACTTAGACAAGTCTTTTTTAGCTCCCCTGGTCACAATTTACTTATACTTAAAATAAGGGGATTGGACTGAATAGATATTCTTAACTTTTATTTGAAACATGGACTGTCTTCCTTTGGCAACCTGGAAAAGGCTTTGAACCTCTTCCCAGAATATTTTTTCTTAATTCATAATTGAAAGAAATTCTAAATTTCAAGTTACAGGCTAATGAAAATAAAGATGTAAGTTTTTTCTTCATCCAAATTCACAAATCCCCCTTAAAACTACCCATGGATCCTTTGACCATCCTTAGACCCCAAATTAAGAACCCCTGCACTACTTCTTTGAAGTCCCTTCTAGTGCTAAAATTTTATGTATTGGCATTTTCTGATACAAACTCACTTTTTTTTTTCCAAAAGGCCTCTTCATAATGAATTCCATTCAAATCTCATCATTTCCCTCCTTAGATTAGATCACTTTGTTGGTATTTGAGTGTCAAAATTTGGTCCCAGAAAAAAAGACCACTATTAATATGGGTTGTTTATATTCTCCTTTAAAGGCCACTTAAGCCTTAGTTGAATTCAATTCAATGAAAAAATTGACGATTTTTAAGGGTGCAGAGAGTGATTAAATGAGAAATGAAATTTTTAAAAATGTTGTTGCAGCTACTATGGAGGGAAATGGAGCACTGTCCTGGTGTATTCTTGGGAGCAGGGGGAAGTAAGCAAGGGAAGAATTAGATGAGGCATTCAAACCTGGTTTGCTTAAGGGAAAATCTCAAAGAGAAGGTTACATATGTCATTTAAGTGGAGACACTCAATGAATTGGAGATAGGAACTTTGAGGAAACACTAGTATGGCAGCCCAAAGTGCCTGTGTATTGGGACTGAAACCCTTACAGTTGGGCAGCCAATCAAGTTCTTCACATTGCGAATAGGACCAAGGAGCTTTAAACCAAGGCAGGTCTATGATCTCTCTCACACTGGGACCCAGACCAACATCTCAAAAATAAGAACAGGATAGGGCCTGGAAAGGAACACAACTATGGATGGCACAAAAGGACATGCTTATGGATGTGATAGTTTAAAGGGGTCCACTAATATCTGTGATTACTGTGTCCATGCTTCAGGGAAGTTCAAGTAACTCTGGAATCAAGATAGCATGCTGAGCTTCAGAAATGGAGGGGTGTCCTGGCAATTCCTGGTATCAGAGATCCAAAGAGTGGGTGGAGAGGTCCTATTCATACATGTATCATTGATTTTGTGTTCTAGAGGTTACAGGCAAGGAAATAATAATCAGTTTGGAAAATTCTCACCTGGAAACTTCTAAATATAACAAATCCAGGTGTATAGCATGTGGGGGGCTGGGAGGATGGGAAGTAGAATTTTAAATCCAGAGCTTGGCAAGGACAAAGGAAATAACTGGCAGGAAAAGAAGGGCTAATGAGGTAATAGAGAGTCTTTTGGGCAGGGAAAGATTAGGTCAGAAAAAAAGAGCTTTTAGGGTTCTTTTCCCCAGAGTAAAATAGATATAATGCAAATTAATTTATTTATGTATATATATATGCATATATATGTATATATATTTTCATGTAGTTATATATTATCTATATCTATAATCTATTTGTCTATGTTGAGAAGAGAATGGACCTGGGACTTTATTGGTAAAAGGAAACTTTCAGTGAATAAACTCCCTCTACCATTGAGGATTGTCACTAGCTTTGCTTTTCTCATCTTCTTGCTTCTGTGCCTCAGACACTAAGAAATTACGCAATTTACCCAGAATTATTGGTGGGACTTGAGACCAGTTCTTGACTCTGAGACCAGGTCTCTAGCTACTCTCCACTGTTACCTCTCTCTATATATTATTTTTTTGTTTGAGGTATATCACTAATTTAACTAGCATCTAAAGCTCACAATGTAGATTAATAACTCCTTTGTAACTTTTAGTTTTTTTAATTGACTGGGGGGGGTGCTTAAATGAGACCTTAAATGACTTGCCCATGGTCACACAGAAATTATTTGTCAGAGACAAGACTTGGATCTAGTTCTTGATTTCATCATTTTCCCTGTATCTGTGACACCATACTGACATTCATGAATCATGCAAATAGTTATAGCAATTGATTTTTGTCTTTCTTTCTCTAAGAGATTCATGACTTCAGGGAGCTGTGTTTAAGTGAGGGATTCTGTACAGTCACCAGTCTCACTTTCTCCTGTGGAGCCATCTGGGTCCAATGGCTAGATGTGTAGCAAGGCAACCAAAGATGACTTGGATATAGTTGGAGACTTTGACCTTTTTAAGCTAAGGTCTTTAACAGGGCTCTATTTGATTGAGAAAATGTCCATTCAGTGATTAAGGCAGTTAATAAAGAAATGAAGTAAAGAATGACTTCTTTTACATAGTCAAAAATGAAAGTAAAATAAATTCAATCAATTTGGGAGGGGAAGAACTTCAAGGATTTTTGATTAAAACAAAAATAATTGCTATTTACAGAAGAGGCTTACAAATAAAGGCTTTTAGGTAATACAAGAGAATAAGTCATTACTGACTAGGGGGAATCCATAAAGGCTTCATGGGGGAAGTTACTTAGAAGATGGGTTTTAAAGGATGGGTAGTTATTTAAAAAATGAAGAAAAGAGTACATTCCAACCACAGGTAAAGAAAGTGAGTAAGTGTAAGCACAGGTTTATAATGAGTCAATGAGTGTTTCATTTTGGCTAAAGCTTTCATTATAAAGCAAGGGGAAAGATTTGAAGCCTCAAGACTGCAAAGAGTCTTGAAAGCTAGAGAATGCAAGTGAGAAGGTCTCAAAGAAGACTAATGAAACAGTTCATGAAGGCATTAATGAGAACATGCACCAGAACAGGGTAAGAATTTTGTTGTTTGTCCTTTGTTTTCAAAGAGAACCAATAACATCATAGGGCAATGTCTTGTCTTATGAATAAATTGGATTTAAGTGAGGCATGGTTACATAAAGTTGTCTACCTCTTTCTTCTAGAGTATTGAAGTCCAGTGACAAGACAAAAGATCAGGGTGACTGCCTAGGATGGCCCAGAATGCAGTCTTAGTGTGTTTGGTGTTTGGCCAAATTTTAATCAATCACTGTCGTGCCATTGGAACAATTTTTCTCATCTGCCCATTCTATCAGGAGTCTTTCCAGGCTTGGAGAAGACCACAACCCGTTTTATCCCATCTGAAATGGTTTACTAATGTATGGTTGCTATGCATGCTTCAGCTTCTTGGAACCACAAGTGAGAATTGAGTAACCAAAGGTGGATGAGCAACCCTGACCTCAGAGGTGCTAGTCCTCCCTTAGCACCCAAACAGTAGGAATATAGAAAAGGAGACAGGTGGGACCTGGTGACCAATTTGATGTAAAAGTTGATAGAAGAGGAAGATTGAATCAAGATCTTTTTTTTGAAAGTCAATGGGGTTAAGTGACTTGCCCAAGACCACACAACTAGGTAATTATTAAGTGTCTGAGGCTGGATTTGAACTCAGGTATTCCTGACTCCAGGGCCGGTGCTTTATCGACCGCAACACCTTAGCTGCCCCATGCATCAATATTTTAATCATTGTGGAATGAGTAAATGATGTCAGGAGCATCAATCATATTAAGGAAAAATAAGCTTAATTTAGGATGTATCGAATTAAATGTTTTAGTAAGACATCTAGACAGAGATGTGCTGTAGGCATTTGGGAATAACAGTCAAGGAGGACAAGGATTCATCTACATAGAGGGAATCATTGAAAACTACTAGAGAGTAAAAGGAATGGCCAAGGAAGAGTAGATAGAAAGTAGATAAAATAATTTTATTAAAACACCCATAAGGATCCAGGAAGCAGACTAGGAGTGAGAGAAGACATAGATTTTAATTTTTATTCATATTGATAACTTTTGCTTTTATATCACTTTCATTTTCAAATATATTCCACCCATATCTACCCCAAAAGACTACTCTTATTGTAGAATAAAAAGGAGAGGAAAGAAAGGGATGGGCGTTCACAGAAAATCAAGTTATCAAACTAATCAATAGACCAACTCAGTTTAATAGTATATGCAGTATTCCATACCCATAATTTTCCACCTCTGCAGTGACATGAAGGAGGTGCATTTTTTCATCTCTTTTTCAGGAGCAAGTTTGGTCGTGATCATTATGATTTTAGTTTTTGAATTTTATGGTCTTTTCAATTACATTGGTGCAATCACCCTTAATTTTCCTTCTTATTTTATTCTGCATTGGTAATATAAAGAAAAAAATCAAATGTAGAATAGTAATACCAAAATAGATAACCCTTATGGAATGCTTTATAAGGATTTTAAAAGGATATCACACATATTTTCTCATTTGGTACAACAACCCTGGGAAGCAGGTGCTAATATTAAGCTGATTTTACTGATGAGGAAATTGAGACAAGTAGTGACTAAGAGTCACAAAATTAGTTAATGTCTGTGGCTATATTTGAACTTAGACCTTCTTGACTCTGGGTCCAGAACTCTATTTACTGCATCATTTAGCTTCTTTAATAGGATTATTGCTAGGGTTAGACTTTGTCTTAGAGCACCAAAAGCTGTGATGACTCTTGACAGATAGAAGCAACTGGGTTTAGTCCTTACCTAATAAGCAAGAATAATTAATTGACATAGGAAGTCACCAGATTTCATACTTCCTCACATATCCTTCCTCCTTTCCAGCCATTCGTCCCATGTGAACTCCTTGGTTTGACCTTCCTAGCACTGGCCTCTCAGATTCCCAAGGGTATTCACCCTGGGATCTTACATCCTAAAGTCTAAAGTATTTCCTTAAAGTCTTCTACCATCTCTTGCTAAAGGAATTTGTCTTAATTTTTTTTCTTTCTTTTTTTACCCTGGGCATGTTTTGTGGTACTTCCTAGTTATGGTTTTGGAAGGGAATCAGCAGAGTGTGATATCTCAGACCAGACAGAATCTAAAAGAATGTAGAACAGGAAGGTGGTTAACAGTCACATGTTACAGAAAGCAATAGAGAAAGTCAACATTACTGTGAAATTTTTTTCTCCAAGTTAGTCATTTGCATAGTGAAAGTCAAAATAACTATCTTTTCTAGATTTATAAATTAATAACACCTATTTTGTCTTAGTTTTCCTCCCCTGTGAAAGCTACGTCTAGACTCTCCAAATTATAAGGAGATTCAGGCGTATCTTGCAAATCAAAAATACTTTGTAAATACTGTGATTATTTCTAGGAATGGCTTTATGGAAGTTACTGGTTAGTTACACAATTTCATAGAGCTATGTTTGTGATTATCTCATACTACAAAATGAAATCACATTCTTAAATTAACCCATCTTTCAAAAAAGTGGTCTGAAAATATTCTCAATTTCAAAAGCATTTTCCACAGTTTGTCTCACATTAGTTTCACAATGGCATCATGATACAATTTATTAGCCCCATTTTGCAGATGAGGAAACTGACAAATGGAGCATTTAAGTTCTTTATTGAAGGGCTCAGTTCAGCAATGGTAGAGCCAAGAAAATAACCCAGGCCTCTCAACCCCCAGTATTATGTCTCCTTTCCATGGAATACTATAGAAACTTAGATGTATTAATATGTATTTTGCAATTTTATACATTAAAGTATATTGTAATGGAGACTTATTTTGAGTAGGTTCTATAATAATTTATTTATATCATGCTAATGTCATAAAAGTTTCATCCTATCCCTTAGTATCACATATTTTGTCAGCTAATAGAATTTTCCTATTTTTTTTCAGAAGGCTACCTATCAATTGGTCCTCTTTACCTGTAATCCAGCTTCCCTTTGAGACTGCCCTTGATGTTCAATTTAGTTTGATTTTTGCTCTTGTTGTTCAGTTATTTTTCAGTCATGTCTGATTTTTTGTGACCCCATTTGAAATTTTCTTAGCAAACATACTAGGGTGGTTTGCCATTTCTTTCTCCAGCTTATTTTACAGTTGAAGAGCTAAGACAAACAGGGTTAAACAACTTACCTGAGGTCACAGAGCTAGTAAGTGTCTGAGGCAAGTATTGAACTCAGTAATTTAAGTCTTACTAACTTCATGCCAGGCACTATATCTACTCTGCCACCTGGTTGCTCCTTAATATTATTTTACCTATATAAAAATATGTGGGGGAGAAAAATCATTTTAAAAGAGATGTCCTAGAATCTTAGGCATAGTCTTGACTATTTCATCACAACTTAGGGATAGTTCCTCAAAAAGTGCTTGTTGATCAATGAATTACACAGTTTAATATTCTGGGTTTGTGTAGAACTCTCTAATGTCTAATGGCTTTGGTGAACAAGAATGGAATCAGCATATGATGATAATACATTTACATAATGAGGAAGAAAAATTACTTAGTGAATTTTTAAACAGTGTTCACCTTTCTTTTAGATTAATCAGGTCTGTGCTGTTCTCATCCTTTGGCACAAGGATAAAAGAAGAAACAAGAGTGAAAAAAGGAGTTTTCATGGCAACAGACTAAGGAGGAAGTCAGATAAATGGGAGCCCTTGGATGCATCTAAGGTATATAATACATTTAGTGACCTGAACTGCTCAAACAGTTTGCTGATATATAATATCACCATTTACACAGTCCTTTTAATATCTTTCAGTCAATCAACAAGACTTGATGAAGTCTTTTTTAGTGCCAGGTACTGGCTCTGCCTTGTAAATTGAGATAAGACCAAAAACATACTCTTAAGGAACCCACAACCCTGGAGTCATTCATGACTTTCCAGATTCAGCATCTTCCTTGGTTCAATGTATGTTCAAATACACAGAATCAAATCCTCACTGCTATGAACCTCCATGTCATACAAGATTAAATAAGACATGGCTTTAAAACAAACGGGTTTAATGAAGCAGAAAATCTAGGTGATTGCAAGGAATGTCTCATGTAGCAAATCTTCTTTATCCCCACAGTGTGTCCCAAGTTTCCAAAGGAGACAGCAAGTCAAATCTCTATTCAATCTCTCAATATCTACTGTCTGAAACATAGTACATTATTATCAGTATATCTTTGTATTCTTGTCTAATTGTAACTATCTCAAGCAAAATTGAATACATAGGAACTTGCCAGTACATAGGCAAGTTAGTAAAAGTCCAACATGAAATTACTTCATAAGTTATTTAGCTTGTGTCTAGGCCAATTCTTACAAAAAGGAAACAAGATTAGTCTTCATGAACCTATGACTGGTTCTTTATGACAACAGCTTCTTTTTCTAGATGTTTATTAACCATCTATTTAATATTTCAGAAAGTTTTCTAGAATTGAAATTAAAGTCACTGGCTTATAACTCGAAAATTTCATTCTTTGTTTTTTTGACAATAATGATATTTGTTCCTCTCTAATGCTATAATAACTCTACCAGTTTTCAAGATCTTTCTAGGTTCACTGCTTAGTAAAACATCAACCAATCCATTCAAAAATTGATGAATAAAATGAGATTTAAAGCAGAATGACTCCAGTAGATTAGGCATTTAGCTCACATATACAAATGTAACAAATAGTGAATACAATAAAATTGCATAACATAGAACAAATATATAAGACAAAGGCAAAATATATCACATAGCATCATAATCAAGATTTCATTATAAGTATCTCTTCATTCTTTCTCCTCTTGCTTTCACCTTTCCAACCCTTCCATTTTCTTGTCTATCAAACTACATTCAGGTATTTGGACCAACTCTAAAGTAAATAGATAGATTATCTGGAGTAGGTCACAAATAAAGAGTGCATATGCCCCAATTTTGCCTGAAGGAGTCAACTGGAGGTCATAGGAAACAACATTTACCAGACCACTTTTACTTGTTCAAAATCAGCTATTTTCCTTCATAACCTCCAAACCAACATGGAGTACTTTTTGGATTTAGGAGAGTAGGTCAATAAAATTGATAATGAAAAGAAAACATTATATATATATATATATATATATATATATATATATATATATATATATATATATATATATGTTTAATGAACTTTGGTCAGTCTGAGGTGCATTATCCATCAGTCCATAGTTTAGAATTAAATATTGCCTTTTACTCTCCTTTCTTTTGTGTCAAACAGTCTGGAGTTTTACAAGATGTTTAGAAAACTATTTTCTATTTATAATTAATTCCTGTGGGATTTAAACCAGTGCATGAATGAGTGGAAATCTGTTGATCAGGTCCAAGATGACCATGTTTCACTAGAGCCCATAAACTTAGTTCTAATGGACTCAGTATATTTTCAAATTCTTAGTCATGGGTTTATTGGAATGCCCCAGAATCATTGGTGGTGAAAGCTTTGAGTCAGCCAGTATCCTTCCTCATACAAACACTTGCTACTCTTTTAGAAAAAGAGGAATTATCTATTGATGAGCTCCATTTAATGGCAGTTTACTTCCTCTTAAGATATATTCCTGTCTTGTAAATTTAGCAAGATTTTCTAGGGAAGATTGTTTAACATGAATTTTGTGTTTCTGAGGAGGTAATGATGTACCCTAATGAATAACTCAAATGTTTCCCATGAAATTACTAGATCACTGACAATGGAGATATTTGTGCCTAGAAGCTGCTGAAAGTGTTGATTAATCTCATCAATAAATAACTGGTCATTAAGTAAGGCAGAGCACAATTTCCATGTTTTAAATCCCTAGATACATCTGTGAGAAACCAAATTACATAAACGTCATCTGAAATACTCATTAGCAACTATCCTGAAATGCACTGCCTAAGAGACTTGGGAAATGACAGTGAAGAAGCAGGATGGTTGATAAGGCATAATGGACCTGACAAGACCTTTCTTAACTTTCCTGATGCTGTAAAATTCAGGGAACCTGTCTTCTGGTCATCTGGGGAAAACCCTGTCAGCAACATTAATCAAATTTCTCCATTAATTAGTTGTAGACCGCACATTGGTCAATGAAATTATTCTTTGATGATGTAGCTATAACCAATCTTCTTCCCTTAACATCCATAGTGACCTTCTTCAGATTCCCTAACATAATTTGAGATGAGCAAAAGCCATCCACACTTTTAAGTCTTTTCAAGCATTTATTTTCCATCCTGTCTTTCTTCCTTTCTAGACGACCCTTGAATTCATAATACTAAATCAAAGGTCTGTGTGATAAGACTCAAATTCACTGCATAATTTTTTTTGTTCATTCAATCACATTCAGTTCTTGAGCCCATGGACCTTATCACATGCCAAGTCCCTCTATTCTGCACTATCTCGAAATCTAAGTTCATGTTCATTGTTTCCAAGACACTAACCATATTAGTCTCTGTCAACCCCTTTTCTCTTGACTTCAATTCTTTCCATAACTTCATGTTGTGTGGCCAAAGTATTTAAACTTATGCTTCAGTATTTGACCTTTCAGTGAATAGCCTGAGTTAATAGTACTGTCTGTTGATTTTTTGGCAAAGATACTAGAGTTGTGTGCCATTTCTTTCTTTAGTGGTTCACTTTTTGTCAGAACTTTCCACTATTATTGTACACGTTGGATAACTGTTTACCACATAACTCAGTTTTATTGTTTCCCAAGCCCCTCTGCTATGATGATACTGTGATTGGCAGTGGGATAGGGGGATGAATCTTAAAGTGAAATTTTTATAGATAGCCTAAATGATAAGGAAATACCTAAGTAACCACATCTTTAACTCCTAGGCTCTGGATGAAAATCTAATTCTAATCCAATTCCAAGACTATGTGTCCAAAAGGAGTCAAATTGTTCTGAAGTTCTATTTCATAAACATCTGATTAGGAAAAGAAAAAGGATATATATATATATATATATATATATATATAATATATATATATATATATTGAAGTAACTGCAGTAAAACAGGTATTTTAACACCGAGTTGACAAAGCTTGTTAATGAGAATTTTTACAGTTATTCTGAAAAGAAAATGGATCAGTAGCCCCATATTGTTTACGTCCTTTGATCCTATGTTGTTCTTAAACCCCTATATGCCAAAGAGAACAAAAAGAGGGATAAAGACCCATATGTAAAAAAATATTGCAACAGTTTTTTTTCATAGTAGAGAAAAGATGAAAACTAAATGGTGAAATTGAGGATGTTCATCAATTGAGAAAATACAAGAAATTATGAATATGAATATAATGGAATGAAATTGAACCATACTAAATGGTTTCAGAGAAACCTGGGAAAATATAGAGTAAGTGAGTAGAACAAGGAGTACAATTTAAATAGTGACAACTATATCTTAAGGCTACAACTTTGAAAGGCTGGGAACTCTGATCAGTACAATAACCAACTACAATTCCAGGGAACCTAATAATGAATTTGCCATCTGCTTCCTGAAAGAGGGGTGGTGCATAATATATTTATCTTCAGAACTTGGAGGATGTGGGAATTTGCTTTCCATGACTATACACACACACACACACACACACACACACACACACACACACACATATACACACAAACAACTTGTTAGAAGGATTCTCTCTCTCTCTCTCTCTCTCTCTCTTTCTCTCTCTCTCAGAAATTAGAGCACTATCAGCCTGATCAACATTCTCCAGACCACAGTCATTATAAGAATCAGAAGAGCCACAAGAGTTGAAGTGTCCAACCACACATTCAAAAATAAAAAAAAAAGAAAATGATGAGAAGACTCTGATGAAGAGGCTCAGTATTGTAACAGAAATACCTAGCAAGGAATACAGGCTACACATCTCCCCATCTCATCTGTCCTGCAATCAAACAGATGGCTATTGGAATAAATGGGTTTTTCAATGTTTCATTTTTATTACCATAGAGCTGCAAATAACCTATCAAATGACTACAGACAACTGTTAACCAGCGGGGTTATTTGTGAGTAGCTAATGGCTCCAGAGGTAATACATTGCAGCTGCCCCAAATATCACATAAGGAAGTGTTGTCTTCTCTGATACTTATAGACAAGGTTTTGACAGAAAAAGCGGTATGCATGTCATGCATCTTAACTATAAAAGACTAAAAATTGAAATAAGACATAGTAGATAACAAAAAGAAATCATGCAACACATTTTTTTTCTGGGTGTAGCATGTATCCCCCACATCCAGACACATCTATCTATCAATCTTCTACTGATCATTACTTCTCTAAGGGAGACCTGGAGATTTAACTGTGGGACTAGAAATTCCAATTGTAGGCAGTAGTATTAAAGCTAGCAAAAACCATTTTTCAGCTTAGAAGCTACAATATAAAATGGCAGATAGACTTTTTGAAATAGACTGTCCCATTATATAGTTGTTTAAAGAATTGTTGAGACATAATAAATCATCAGTAAATATTTATTGTCACCTACTATGTGCCAAATGGGGGGGGTGGGATGGGGGAAGAAGGAGAGAGAGAGAGAGAGAGAGAGAGAGAGAGAGAGAGAGAGAGAGAGAGAGAGAGTCCAGTGAGATCACTTAATGAAGTAACAGTGCAGCAAATCAGTCTCTTTCTTTCCTGGCTAATTTTCCACATTGGACCTTATGTTCATTTGTATTCCTGAAGAAATGAATGATTCTGTAAGTTGCCTGAGGTCTTGGGGGCAGTGAATAAGGTCAGATTCAGCAATAATCACACTCTGAGATGACCCTCTGATATCTGGCTTACGCCATAAGTCTAGGTTCTAATATCTTCTATAAGACACTGTCACCAGTACTAATTGCCTAACATCACTATCTGTGACCATGAATTACATGGGTTCATACTTCTCTTGCCTGTCACATTGACATCCTTTATCTCTCTTGGTCTAGAGCAGGGACAGGGAATGTCCAGTCCAAGGGGCATATAAAGTCCATGAAATAATTTGATTTAGTGTCCAGCAATGGTAGGCAAGACTCAAAATTCAATAAATCCAGAAGTTTTTTTATGGGTGAATTAATTAAATATTTGACCAAATAAAGTAAACTAATTTTTAAGTTGATTCTTTTGCAGGACCCGCAAATGATGTTATAAACATTCAAATGTTCTTGGCAGAATAAAAGGTTCCCTACTCCTCGTCTAAGATTTATCCTTTCTTCTTGTCTTCTAGGTGTTCATTCAGCTAGACAAGCATTCACACCAAACCCATGGTTATCTGAAAAGGAATACTCTGATAAGAGTGTGACTTTCAACAGCGATTGTTTTTTCTGCTTATGAATTATCATTACATGGCATAATATAACTAACTATCCCCATCCCTGCTTTGAGTGGCACCAGAGTCATGTATTTCTTAGAACAAATGAGAGTGATATAAACTTTATAGAGAATTATTATTTTAAAAGGATTGGGACAGCTGACCTCTAGAGTACAGTAAGCAGTAGCTAAAGGCAATAGTTCTGAAACCTGTCCAGGTAGTGGTAGCTAGGTGTCACAGTGGATAGAGCACCAGCCCTAGAGTCAGAAGGATCTGAGTTCAAATATAGCCTCTGACACTTAATAATTACCTACCTGTGTGATCTTGGGTAAGCCATTTAATCTCATTGCCTTGCAAAAAAAAAAACAACCAAAACTGACCAATTCTCTGTCTCACTTTCAGGCTTTCTTTGTTAACATATGAAATTAGAATTAGAGGAGTATTAGTTTTTGGCTGTAGTTTTTTTGTTGCTTTGTTATTGTTAAAATATATAATTATACTGCTAGGGCAGCAAGTAGTGATGGACCTGTAGTCAGATATGAGTTTAAATATGACTTCAGACTCTTACTAGTTGTATGACCCTGACAAGTCACTTAATTCTGTCTCAGTTTCCTTATTTGTAAAACAAGTTTAGAGAAGAAAATGGCAAAACATTTCAGTTTCTATGCTAAGAAAAGCCCAAATGTGGTCACCAAGAGTTGGATGTGACTGAAATGACTGAACAACAAAAAAGCTTGTAGTTGAAAAGCTTGTAGTTATAAAGGAATAAGGGAGGAAGAAAAAGATGAGATTTTTTTCATGATAGGGCAGGATATCTGTGGTGGCTTTTCCTGTGTGTCTATATTTGTGTTCCCCCTTGATATGTGAATTTTGGGCAATCTTTTGGGTCAAGACATCCTGCAGAGCAGCCCCAAGTCTTAGACAGAAATAATATTGAAAGGGAGCAACTACTCTGTGTTCAATTACCACTGTAAGCTCCTTGAGGGCAAGGATTGTTTCATTTTTGTCTTTTTATTTGCCTGGCAATTTGAAGGCACCCCAGAAATGCTTATTAAATGAATTAACACGTAAATGAAAGATAGAAATACCTTGACAATACCTTCTTAGAATTTATTCTCTTAGAATTTTCTTTATCAAAGTTTAAAACAATCAGAAGTCATATGATCATTGTGATAATCAAATGGGAAACAAATTATGTATGTCCAAATGCTTTGGGTCTTTACTGAGTTCTATTTGTTCTGGATTCTGGAGCTAATTCTGGAGCTAGAGTTCTGGATTCAACTTTTCTCCTTAAGTACTCACTTCATCCAAAATTTGATTTTTACAGGGGAAAAAAAACCTCAATATATATATATTTTTAAAAATCATGATTTCACTGATGTGATTATTCCTAAACCTAAATGGATGATCAAAAATTCATCTACAAACTTCATCATAATCTTAACTATAATTTAATAATAATTCACCTTCATATAGTACTTAGTTTGGAATCTAAGGTGGATGCTGAAGTTATGTATTATCCTCTTCTTGCAGATGATGAAGCTGAAGCATGGAAATGTTATTGTCACATGCTAAGTGGCAGAACCAAAAACTATGTCCTTTGATTTCATACTTAATACTTGCTTCTTCTACATACTGCATATTCCTCCATCTTTAGATGCAGTTATATGGCTCAGTGGGTAAAGTATTAGATGTGGAATCAAGAAGACCTGAGTGACAAAGTTTTTTATACATAAAGAGGTGAGAAAGACTGGGGAAGGGTCTTTTCGAGGAGTGTATGTATTGAGAGAGTGGAGGGAATTTTGAAGTGGTGATTGGGATGGGGAATGGGACAGTCTGAGGAGAAGATAAGGTAATGTGGATAGAGTAAAAAGAGAGTCTTAAAAAGAAAATAATGAGTAAAAATAAGATGGAGGGAAATTTACAAATAGTAATTATACTTTGAATGGGAATTTTATAACAGCTCTGTTTGTGGAGGCTTTCCCTTTGGGGAAAGGTTACACAAGTTTTTATATGTAATTGTAATGGAATGCTATTATGCTATAAGAAATAATGAGCTCAATGATGTTAGAAAGGCATGGAAAGGTTTGCACAAAATGGTGAAAAAAGAAATGAGCAGAAACAAGAGACCACTGTATATAGAACAACAGTATTGTTTTAAGAATGACTTTGAAGGAGCAACTAGGTGGTGCAGTGGATAGAGCTCATGGAGTCAGGAGAACCTGAGTTCAAATTTGACCTCAGACACTTAACAATTATCTAGCTGTGTGACCTTGAGTAAGTCACTTAATCCTATTGCCTTAAATAAAAAAATTTTTAAAAGAATAACTTTGAGTAATTAAGTCATATTGACTATTATAAATGCACAAATTAAAACTAAAAGAAATATAAAAAGATGCAATCTACATCCAGAGAAAGAACTGATAGTAAAAATAAAATAATTTTACATATATGCATAAACACATATATTACACAAATGTGTGAGTGTATATATGTATATTTATATGGATGTGTATATTCACATTTGTTTCTAATGGTAGCCATCTTTAGGTCAGGGATGAGTAGAAGAAGAAAAAAGAAATTTACATGAAAGAAGGATAGAAGGAAAGAAGGAAGGAAGGAAGGAAGGAAGGAAGGAAGGAAGGAAGGAAGGAAGGAAGGAAGGAAGGAAGGAAGGAAGGAAGGAAGGAAAGAAAGAAGAAAAAGAAGAGAAGGAAAACCACCTGAGTTCAAATCTAGACTCATACACTTACTGTGTGATCCCAGATGAGTTGTCTGCTTGCCTCAGTTTTTTCCTCTGTAAAATGAAAATAATAATAGAACCTCCCTCTTGAGATTGAGAGGATCAAATGAGATAATATTTGTAAATTGCTTTGCAAACCACAAAATGCAAATAAATGTTATCTTTTGTTATTAATAAAATCACAATTAGATAATAATAATAATTTTTGTCCTTCATTTTCAAAGAAGACCACAACATTAGGGTGGTGATGCCATGACAAGCATATGAATTGGATTTGAGCTAAGTTACCAACCTCACTTTCTCCTCCAGAACCAAGTGGGTCCAGCAGCCAGACATGAATCACAACAACTGGAGTTGGACCTGGATGTGGGGCAATCAGTGTGAATGACTTGCCCAAGATCACAAAGCTAGTAAGTTTCAGAGGCTGGATTTGAACTCGCACCCTCCTGATTCCAAGGCCATTGCTCTATCCACTGCACCACCTAGCTGCCCTAATCACATTAGGATTTATTATAATGAAATATAAAAATTGTAATTTAGCAGAAGACATAAAAACATAAATGTTGGAATTCTTTCATCTTCTACTTAGGTCAGTTGTCAAATACCTATTTATTTTGCAATTTTAAACAGGCACATGGGAGCACTTATTTAGGGCATCACAGTCAGCTATCAAGTGAATAAATTTATGTTAAAGTCACATAGGAGCAACCATGGGCAGACCTGAAGCAGTATAGTTTTTCTGATCCCAGAGTAGAGTGGTTAGAATTCTTTTTCTTTTTCTTTCTTGCTTTTTTTAAAACATTTTTTTCTCTTGTTTTGGTTAAAGGGGGAGAGAGAGTGAAAAATGAGAACAGAGAATAAGAGTTTCATTTCTTTCTCCCAGAGCACAAGATGGAAATAGAAAATGGGACTTTGATGGAGATGCCTGGTATTTGGAAATGACATAAGAACTCTTTTGAACCTGGGTTTTTGTTTGTGTTTGTTTTGTTTTGTTTTCCTTATGATCATAAATCTGGTGAGAATCATAGATTGTGGGTGAAGAAGAGATTTCCATACTTAATCAATCCAACTTGCTCATTTTACAGATAAGCAAACAGACCTCCAGAGGTCACAGAATTACTTAATGATAGATCCAGTATCTAAACCGAGGTCTCTTCATTGCTTAAAGCATTCGTTGAAAAAAAGACTACCCAACAAGTCTTCTGGCCCTTAACAAGCAATGTTAATCCTTAGGGTATTGGAGACAGTAAGAAACTCTAAAGATTGCCCTTCATATTGAACATCTTCGAAATTTCTTTTGCTATCATTCTATCCCCGACATTATAACACATATCCACTTGGATAGTCCCTATTCTGTGACACTATTACTTCCTCCACATTTAAAAGAAACAGACTTGGGGTGGCTAGGTGGCACAGTGGATAGAGCACTGGCCCTGGAGTCAGAAGGAACTAAATTCAAATGTGACCTCAGATACTTAATAATTACCTAGCTATGTGACTTGAAAAAGTCACTTTAACCCCATTGCCTTGCAAATGCATAAATAAATAAATTTAAAAGAGGAAGGTTCTTTTAAATTTTTTCTAAATAAAGAATCTGGGTTTGTGCAAGTGGTAGGTGAGAGGGAATGACCTTTGCCTGAAATATTTAGGGTTTCTTCTTTAAAATTAATGTAATTTTGTATTGCAGCTGTTATGTCTTTGTGACTTTTGTTTTTTAATTCACCAAGAAAATGACAAACTGGCTATTCCCAGTTCACATAAGGCCACATCCAATCTGTAAGGAGTAAATGCTTACAAACACTGTGAAATGATACTGGGATTAACAATTTCACACAGGGAAAAGGATAGGAAATATTAATTATAAGGTTATGATTCAATTTGGGGGAATCTAAGGACAATCGCTAAATTTAGAATGAGGATGCCATTGAGTGTTGATAATCTGTCCTTCACTGTCAGCCACTTCAATATGCATTGTGAACTTAAGATTCATTAAAATCAAACCTTATGAAAGCAAGAAAAACATGGGCCATTGTTAATAGCAAGCCATGTGGACAGAATGGAAATTCCATTTTAAATTCATAGCTATTTATGTAGCAGCTGTACCAATGAGTGAGAAATACATGCAAAAGTACTTTGAAAGGTATAAATCATTATATACAGATATAAGATTATTATTATGTAAAATATAATAATACTTTAAAGTAATAATAATGTAGTAAAATGGACAGAGATCATTCAGTATAAAAATTTTAATACCCTAGGCAGAAAAAAATCATACAATAATATTTAAGCCTTGGCAGGAAAATTAAAGTCAGGGGAAAAAACCCAGATATAAAAGAAATTATGCCAGTTAGACTCTCTATAAAAATTAGGAGTGGAGAAGGGGATGGGAAGAGAAGTCCTCATGTAAAGTTACTGAGCATTTTATCTGTTATACTGGAAGTAACACTGGCCACTCATTAAAAGACTAATATGCAAAATTAGATTTTTAAATGTGCAGAAACAATGGTGCTTAATATTACAAGGTTCATTTACATTTTAAAAATAAAATTACCTGTGCCTTTTATCAGATAATGTGAAAAAACTGCATAGATATTTTCTTAAGGCAGCTAATTTTGATTTTTTTCAAATTCATCAGAATAAATTTCATTATTTGGTATTATTAATCCTCCTCAAATATTAAGGTAAGGGATTTAGAATATTGTGAAAATACTGTCTTTTTATGAAATTTTTGTAATAACAAATTTCCCTCGGGGGAAGTAAAGTCCAAGTGGGACCAATAATTCATGAGCTTGAGAAGATAAAAATATTGGATCCCTTGAGGGGTCAGAGAAAGATGGTTGGTCTTTATTGATCCTCAAATGTAAATGGGAAATGAACTCACTCAACAGTGGTGATTAAATGATCAGACCACTGAGATGCACAGATTCAAAATAGGAAAGGAAGTGAATCTGCCAGAAGCAACCATGAAATGGGAAAGTTCACCCACTTAAAATGGGGCTTACACAATCAGCTGAGGCAACCCAAAGCATATACTGAATATTATCATGAACCTAGCATAGTCACAATATTTTTCTTTGTGTTTTGTGTTTAGACCCACTTATGCTTCTTTACTGTGCAGTTTCTTTTTCTTTGTGGAGACTATAAGGGAACTCATTAATTTACCACTCAACTATACTACACAAGATAAATCTGACCTGATTCATCATCATAATTTGAACTAATATAATTATATAGAGGGAAAATTAGGGTAGATAGCTCAATTTAGCATGCTGCTTCCCCCCAACACACCCACATACTCTTTATTTGCTTGCCTCACACACAATTCCTGTGGGATAGGAACAGTCTCCAAAAGGTGTTTTGAAGATACAAGCTCTTTTCTTGAGAGTTGTAAGGGAATTTTCTAACCTCAAGTCACATAATTATCTGAGAACAAGGATGTTGGGCTAGCTTCTGGCACAAAGAATCAAAGGGAAAAACATAAGATTTCTTATTATTCTGGATCACTTTTTTTGCTTTTTGTTGGCTCACTAGCTAGGTGTGGTGATTCATTCCAAGTCCAGCCTTCCCTTGTCTGGTTTATCTCAATAGGTGGAAGCATAGAGTAACAGATACCCTAGAGGGTTCAAACCTAGCTGATAGTCATAGAGTAAAACTTGGCAATCATGAGAATAATAGAAATGCCTAGAAAAGTCAATGTGTTGGAGAACAGAGAAATGATAGCTCAGAAAAAAGTGTTATCATCAGAGAATTTCTGTATCTCTGTAGCTTTGTAAGTAGGAGTTGATCCATCTACACATGTCCCTAAATGTTCATACTCATGCTTGTTCCCTGGTCACAGGAATTCCTAGGATTTGCAACCTCTTTTTTATTCCCTGGTTATACCTGCTCTCTGTTGAGCATACCCTTTCCCAATGATTAGTAGGGTAACTTTGGAGAGAATGTACTCCTGTGTATGGGGTCAGAAGATAAAGGGAAAGTTTTCATTACATTATTTAAACAGTTGGTGGATTTCTTTTTCCTTAAATTGATACAGTAGAAAGAGCACAGTCTAATTCATCCTCAGAAAATAGGCAAAGACCTTCAGAGGGATCTGACATCTGGAAGGACTGGAAGTGAATTCTCTATAGTACAATGTGGATATGGACTGGTGAAAACCAATTTTAGTGGACTGCCCAAACTGCCAGTATGCATTCATGATAAAGCTAATAAACTCAGAAACTGGTTATTTCCCCTCCTCACCTCATCCCAGCCTTGCTGAATTAGCAAAGTTAAGTTCCTTACATTCTCTTCTCTCATAGCTTACTCTTAATAAGTCAAAGTAGAAAATGCCCTCATTATACCAGTCCCAACTATGACTAGCCAGATCTTTTTTTGAAAATTCTATATAAGTTTGAACTCTAAGGACTCTTAAAGAAGGTCAAAGTTATTATACAATCCCATCTCTAGAAGTCATCTCATTATGTGACCAGGGACATTGCGTATCATCCACTCAGACTATTCCTTGTGTACACTGATTCTTCTTTCTTCTTGTGAGTACTAAGAAAATTTTGTTTCTCTTCCTGTGGTTTTGCTACTCTTCATCCCAACTCCCTTGCCTTAAAATATATTCCTTAAAGTTGGAAGAACAAAGAAGACCGGTAAAAAAAAATCAGCTGCTACATATTGTCAGAAAGAAAAAAAAAGCTTATTATAGACAAATCAGTACATAAAGCAGAATGTTGAAGGTTGGAAAAAGAGGTAGATTTTACTGATGAAATTCATTTTCACTCTATCAATTTAAGGAAAAAAAGGAGTTTACCAATTGTTTGACCACTGAAAGAACAACTTTCCCTATATCTTCAGACTTCATCTCTCCCCACCCTCCAATGTCCCACTAAGTAAGAATAAAACTCATGTTTCCTAGGCACCCTTTATTAGAACACATGCTACTTGTCTAATCACAAGTAAGCAACTGTGCTATAAAGAGTTGGGATTCATTTATCATTAACAATATGTGCATTTATAAAAAGTAATATCAAAGAATATCCTTCATTGGACCCCTGTCCCCGTGTGCTGTGCCCTTGGGGGTTGGCCTCTTTGTAAAATCCTTTCTGTTCCCCAGAATACCTTCAATAGAAATATGCCAAATTTCATACTTCTTTAACCTAGTAACCCAACTGTAAATGTCCATTACAAAGAGACAGTTCAAGCCATGCATTTGAAAGGAACTTGATGCTCACTTGTGAAAAACAACTCTGTTCACAGACTCTTTTGTCTCCCCATCCCTCTTCCTTTCTGTCTTTCTTAATAAGGCAAGAGCATGAGATGAGAATTTCTGATTTTTGTGTATTCATTTGTTTCATACACTCTGTCCTCCGAACTATCTGTGGCTTTGCATGACTAATAGATTACATTGATTATGACATCTCAATCATGGCCCTATGTCTTCAAGTGGGAATTGAGTAGGAGTTGATAAACTTGGAAAACATAAAATCTTCTTCCCAGATGAAAAATATCCCTTTAGGCAAGAAATAGGGTAGGAAAATTATAAATAGAAAATGAAAGTATAGATTTGGTTTCAAGAATGTAGTTTATCAATGTTTCCTACAAAGTATAAGATTTTCAGGAAATTTATTTCCTTGCTACTTAAAAAACATTTATTATTCTCTTATACAATTTCAATGTAGGTTGGAAACAAGGTCTGATTAGGGACATTGATTTTTCAAGGTAAATTGAGACCTTCCAATCCTTCCACCTTAAAAAAAGTTAGAGAAAACTAAAACAGTATCCCATAAGATTTTTTTTTATGACAGTGAGCTATTGCAATGGTATGGAAGGGGGGAAGGCAAGGGGGAATGAGGGAATCTTCGCTTTCATCAGAGGTGGCTAGGAGAGGAAACAGCATATATACTCAATGCGATATAGACATCTGGAGTAAGAAGGGGAGGAAGGAGGACAGGGGGAATGGGGGGATGTGAGTGATGGAGGAGAGGATGGACCATGGGGGGAGAGTGGTCAGATATAGCACATTTTCTTTTTTAATTCTTACAAGGGGCTGGGAGTGGATGGCCTGTCTGGGACCATAGGGCCGGGTGGATGCTGGGCCTAAGGGGTGGTATGTGGGCTTGGGGCCTCTTGGCCCCAGGGCCAGTGATCTGTCTGCTGTGCCACTCAGCTACCCTATATCAGAGTCAGAGTGAAAGGAGAGAGAAAATATAGTATATGGTAGTGGAGAAGTACGAATGGAAGGTGTGATCAGCAATGGCAAGGTGGAAAAATATGGAAGTAGTTTTTGTGATGGACTTATCATAAAGAATGTGATCCACCCTTGACAGCTGGAGATGTTGGAACACAGACTGAAGCACATTTATTATTATTATTATTATTATTATTATTATTATTAACATATTTTGGAGGGTTGCAGGGCAAATGGAACTGGGTGGCTTGCCTGGGGCTACACAGCTGGGTGATTGTTGGGTTTCTGAGGCCAGATTTGGACCCTAGTGCTCCTGGCTCCAGGATCAGTGCTCTGTCCACCACCTGGCTGCCCCTACTATCATTATTATTATTATTATTATTATTATTATTACTATTTTATTTTATTTGGGATATTTTATATATTTATTTTTTTGGTTTTTGCAGGGAAATGGGGTTGGGGTGGCTTGCCCGGGGTCACACAGCTGGGTGATTGTTGTGTGTCTGGGGCCAGATTTGGATTCGGGTGCTCCTGGCTCCAGGGCTGGTGTTCCATCCAATGTGCCACCTGGCTACACCTACTATTATTATTATTATTATTATTATTATTATTATCATTATTATTATTATTAATTTTAAGTTTAATTCTTTTCTCTCTACTTTATCGCTCATGCAGGTCTATATTTTTTCGGGGAGGGGGTATTATGTTTACTCTTAAACAAGAATTTTTTGGAATGTATAAAAAACATTATTTGTACAAAATAAGAATAAATAAATAAATAAATATGGGGAAAAACAATATCCCATCATTTTCTGAAATCAATAAACAAATATTTACTAAGCACTTATTATATGACACTGTGCTTAGTGCTAGGGATACAAAAAGAGGCAAAAGACCTCCCTAAAGAAAATTGCAATCTAATACTTGAGACAACATGTAATAAATATATAAAAAGCAAATAGAAAATAATAAAAAGAAGGAAAGCAGTGGAATCAAGAGGGGTGAGAGGAGGGTTTCTGTAGAAGGTGAGATACTAGTTGGGACTTAAAGAAAGTCAGAGAGATCAGTAGTACAAATGGAGAAGAGAGAGGCATAGAGGACAGAAAGAGAAAATTCCCAGAATTAAGACATGGAATATCTTGTTTATGGAAGAGTCATATCAGTATCGCTAGATTGAACAATACATTTTTGAAAAGTAAAATATTAGAAACTGGAAAGAAAGGAAAGGGCTGTTATGAAGAATTTTGAAAGATAAATTTTATATATTTATATATTTATATATTTATATATTTATTCCTGGAGGCATTTAAAAACCACTGGAGGATATTGAGTAGGGGAGTGACCTAATTCGATCTGCATTTTAGGAAAATGACTTCGGTGGCTGAATGGAGGATGGATTGGAGTGAGGAGAGATATGAAGCAGGCAGACCTAACAACAGGTTATTACAGTAATCAAGGTGTGAGGTAATGGTATCATGTTTCAGAGAGGAACGACAGTGTCAGAGGAGAAAAAGGGACACATTCAAGAGATGTTGTAAAAGTAAAATTGGTAGTCCTTGGCAGCAGCTTGTATATGGGAGGTGAGGAATAGTGAAGCATCTAAAATGTTCTTATATCTGTAGCCTCTCATATCTAGAATATAACTGAGAACCAGGAAATAAAATAAAATATTCTCTAAGTAGCTAGATGTACAGTGAATAGAGTAGAGTGAGGACCTGGAATCAGGAAACCTGAGTTCAAATCCAGCCTTAAGTCATTAACCTGATTTGCTTCAGTTTCTTCATTTGTAAAGTGAACTGGAGAAAAAGGAAATAGCAAACCATTCCAGCATCTTTGCCAAGAAAACCCCAAATAGGGTCACAGTCAGACACAATTGAAACAACTGAACAAGAGCAGCCAGAATTAGTGGCAAGTCTATACACAGTTCATCTATTAAGATCTTCATCCTACTCAACAGAGAATTGCTCAGATCCTTGCTCAGATCTGTTTATTTAATTTACATGCTATTCTAACAACTTGGAGAGCCAACATGGCATATAGACTGGAGAGTGACCTCAAAGACAAGGAAAACTAGATTCAACATGTTCTGGCTATGTGACCTTGGATAAACTAGTTAATCTCTAATTACTTTAGACCAAGAATTCTCCAAATGTAGTCAGAGGGATCTTCAGGGGTTCCCAAGACCTTTTCAGGAGGTCTATGAAGTAAATGTTAGTTTCACAATAATGTGAAGATGTTTTACTTTATTTTTTAAATTATATACATGTTGTATTTGTTTTTCCAATTACATAGAATGATAGTTTCTCCCAATCATTTTATTTGCAAGGTTTTGAGTTTTACAATATGTCTCCCTCCCTTCCTTTCCTCTTCCTCTCCCCCCCAATAGAAGTCAATCTGATATAGGCTTTACATTCGCAACCATGATAAGCATAGTTAGAAAATGAACTTGTTGTGTGAGAAGAATCAGATCCAAAAGGAAAAAAGAAAACATTAGAGACAACAAAATTACATAATACATAAAACAACTTTTAAAAACTGAAGATATTAACTCTGGTCTTCATTTGAACTCCACAGTTCCTTCTTTGGATACAGATGACATTCTCCATCATAAATTCCCTAAAATTGTCCCTGATTACTGTACTGATGGAATGAACAAGTCCACCATGGTTGATTATCACCCCATGTTGTTGTTAGTCTTCTGGTTCTGCTCATTTCACTCAGCATCAGGTCATGTAAGTCCATCCAAACTTTTCTGAAATTCCATACCTCATGATTTCCTATAAAACATATAGTGTTCCGTCACATACATATACCATAATTTGTTCAGTCATTTCCCCATTGATGGACATCCCCTCAATTTCTAATACTTTGCCACTACAAATAGAACTGTTATGAATATTTTGGTATATCTGGGATTTTTGCCTTTTTTCATGATCTCTTCAGGGTATAGACCCAGTTGTGGTACTGCTGGATCAAAGAGTATACACATTTTTATTGCCTTTTGAGCATAATTTCAAATTGCTCTCCAGAAAGTTTGGATCAGCTCACCACTCCACCAACAATGCATTAGTGTCCCAGATTTCCCACATCCCCTCCAATATTAATCATCATCCTTACTGGTCATATTGGCCAATCTGAGAGGTCTGAAGTGATACTTCAGAGAAATTTGTATTGTATGTAGAGAAATTTCTCTAATTGATAATGAATATATATATATATATATATATATATATATACATACATAGTTTAATTTCTTTATCTGAGAATTGCTTTTATATATCCTTTGACCATTTTTTAATTGGGGAATGATTTCTTTCAAAAATTATTTATTTATTTATTTGTTTATACTTACTTTGTACAAATAATGATCTTTTATACATTACTAACATATACTTGCTTAAGAGTAAACATAATACCCCCTCCCCCCAAGAAAATATAGACCTGCATATGTGATAAATTAAAGGGAAGAGAAAAAAATTAAAATTAAAATTAAAAATAAAAAAATAATAATAATTGCAGGTATGGCCAGGTGGTGCAGTGGACAGAGCACCAGCCCTGTAGTCAGTAGCACCCAAGCCCAAATCCAGCCCCAGACACCCAACAATCCCCCAGCTGTGTGACCCCACACAAGCTACCCCAACCCCATCAAAAACCAAAAAAGGCACAAAATAAAATAAAATAGTAATAATAATAATAATAGTAGTGGCAGCTGTGTGGCAGACAGATCACTGGCCCTTGAGCCAGGAGCACCCAGATCCAAATCCTGCCTCAGACACCCAACAATCACCCAGCTGTGTGGCCCCAGGCAAGCCACCCAGTCCCATTTGCCCTGCAACACCCGTCAGAAAATAATAATAATAAAAAATGTGCTTCAGTCTGTGTTCCAACACCACCAGCTCTGTTGCAGGTGGATCACATTCTTTAGGATAAGTCCATCAAAAAAGTTACTTCCATATTTTTCCAACTTTGTCATTGCTGTTTGCAGCTCCCTCCATTTGTACTTCTCTACCACCATGAACTATATTTTCTCTCTCCTTTCACATTGTCCCTGCTGTAGGGTAGTCGAGTGGTGCAGCAGACAGATCCCCAGCCCTGGAGCCAAGAGGCCCTGAGCCCACATACCACCCCTTAGGCCCAGCATCCACTTGGCCCTATGGTCCTGGACAGGCCATCCACTCCCAGCCCCTTGCAAGAAGTAAAAAAGAAAATGTGTTATATCTGACCACTTCCCCCCCCCCCCATGGTCCATCCTCTACTCCATCACTCACATTCCCCCCTTCCCCCTGTTCCCCTTCTCTCCTTCTTACTCCAGATGTCTATACTCCATTGAGTATATATGCTGTTTCCTCTCCTAGCCACCTCTGATTAGAGCAAAGATTCCCTCCTTGCCTTCCCCCCTTCCATATCATTGAAATAGTTCATTGTAATAAAGAAAAATCTTATTATATGAAATATCTTAGCCTATTCCTCCTCTCCTTTATCTTTCTCCCATTACATTTCCCTTTTATCTATTGACTCCATTTTTACACCACAAAATATCTTCACACTCAGTTTTCTCCTGTGCTTCATATATAAAAGCTCCTTCTACCTGCTCTATTAAATGAGAAGATTCATATGAGTATTATTAGTATAAATTTTCTATACTGGAATACATCATTAAATCCCTCATATTTTCCTCTTCTCATCCACTCTCTGTGATTTACCTGAATCCTGTATTTGAAGATCATACCTTCTGTTCAGCTCTGGCCATTCCAACAAGAACATTTGAAATTCCCCTGGTTCATTGAAAGTCCATCTTTTTCCCTGGAAGAGGACATTCATTTTTGCTGGGTAGTTGATTCTCGGTTGCATTCTAAGCTCTTTTGCCTTCCAGAATATTATATTCCAAATCCTCCAAGCTTTTAATGTAGTTGCTGCTAAGTCCTGTGTGATCCTGACTGCAAGTCCGTGATATTACAGTTGTGTCCTGGCTGCTTGTAATATTTTCTCTTTGACTTGGGAGTTCTGGAACTTGGCTGTAATATTCCTGGGGGTTGTTTTTTTTTTTTTTTTTTGCTTCTCTTTCTTGAGGAGATTGGTGGATTCTCTCCATTTCTATTTTGCCCTCTGCTTCTGGGATATCAGGGCAATTTTCCTGTAATAATTCTTTGAAAATGATGTCAAGGCTCTTTTCCTGGTCATGACTTTCAGGTAGCCCAATAATTTTTAAATAAACTTACCTGGATCTGTTTTCCACATCAGTTTTTTTTTCCAGCTAGATATTTCAAATTTTCTTCTAGTTTTTCATTCTTTTGGTTTTGAAGTATTGAGTCCTGATTTCTCGTAAAATCAGCAATCTCCCTGAGTTCTATTCTTTGTCTGAAGCATTTGTTTTCCTCAGAGAGCTTTCTTATCTCCTTTTCCGTCTGGCCAATTCTGCTTTTTAAAGCATTCTTCTCCTCAATAACTTTTTGAACTGTTTTATCCATTTGACCTATGCTGGTTTTTTACCTGTTATTTTTTTCAGCATTTTTTGGATCTTCTTGACTAAGCTGCTGACCTCTTTTACATGTTTTTCCTGCACCTCTTTCATTTCTTTTCCCAATTTTTCCTCTATCTCCCTCACTTGATTTTCAAAGTCTTTTTTGAACTCTGTCATGGCCTGAGCCCAATTTCTGTTTTTTTTTTGGAGTCTTTAGTTGTAGGACCTTGTACCTCCTCATCTTCAGATTGAGTGTTTTGATTCTTCTTGGGATCACAGGAAAAGTATTTCTCAATGGTGTTCCTCTTTTTTCTCTGCTTATTCATTTTCCCAGCCTGAGCCTGGTTTTGGGGTGCTTCCTGAGCTTTTGGGACACTCCCACAAGGATCTAAGTGTGTGAGGCTCTGTCCTCCCTCCTGGTCTGTGAATGACCATAAGCTCCCCAGTCTGCCATGGGGCTGAGGTGGCAGGGCCCTGCTGTTCTATGGTGGTGCCTAGACTGAGATCAGGATCTGAATGTGGTCAGTGCCACAGATTCCTGTTCCAGGGACAGAGGACAGAACTCAGCAGTCTCTCTTCACTCCCTTCCCTAGGATCAGTGAGCCCATGCCCTGGGGGCTCCTGCTTGCCATCTCTGCCTGCTTCTGGTTCCTGGATCTGGACTGCCTGGCCTTGCTGTTTGCTGTGTGCCTTGAGGGCTGAGCTTCATATGCTCGCTCTGGCAGAGGTCCCCCTGCTGTTCCCCTAAGTTGTGCTTGTTGCTCCCTGGAGTGTAGATCAGGAATCTGCCTCAGCTGCTGTGAGCCAGGGCTCCCAGTGCCCTGGAGCTGCCTCTGGGAGGCTGAAGTTTCTTTGCTCTGGGGGGGCACCCCTCTGGTGGGCCACCCCTCTGAAACCTTGGAGCTGAGCCTTTCCACTCTTGTTTAGGTTACCTTGGGTTGGAGAATTGCCTCAATGGATCCCTCTGTGGGTTCTGTCTCTCGAAAATGTAGTTAGAGTCCTAGTTTATAGGTTTTGCTCCAGAGAAACTGAAAGAAGGTCTTCTCCTGTAGCCATCTTGGCTCTGCCACTGGGAATGATTTTTTTAAAATAAATTTGACTCATTTCTCTTCATATTTTAGAAATGACTCCTTTGTCAGAAACACTACTTGAAAAAATTGTTTCCCAATTTACTACATTCTTTTTGTTTGAGCAAAATTTTTTAATTTAATGTATTCAGAATTATCCAGTTTGTTTTCTATAATGTTCTCTTTCTCTTCTTTGGTCATAAACTGCTCAACCTTTCCATAAATCTGGCAGGTAAACTAGTCCTTGCTCATAAAATTATCTTTTATGTCTAAACCCTTCATCCATTTTGACCTTATCTTGGTATATGATGTGCAATGTTGGTCTGTTCCTAGTTTCTTCCATTCTTCCTTCCAGTTTTCCAACAGTTTTTATTGGATTGAGTTCTTATCCCAGAAGCTGGAATCTTTGGGTTTATCAAACAGTAAATTACTATAGTCATTTATTCCTGTCTCTTTTACATCTAATCTATTCCACTGATCCACCACTCTATTTATTAGCCTGTACCAGACAATTTTGGTGATGCTTTAAAAAATAATTTTAAATCTGGTATGGTTAGACCACATTCTTTTGCATTTTTTTTCATTAATTCCCTTGATATGGTTGACCTTATGTTCCTCCATATGAATTTAATTATTATTTTTTCTAGCTCACTAAAGTAATTTTTTTGAAAGTTTGATTGTTATGGCACTAAATAAGGATTTAAATTTAGGTAGAATTGTCATTTTTAATATATTAACTGTCTACCCATGAGCTATTGATATTTGGCCAGGTATTTAGATCTGATTTTATTTGTGTAAAAAATGTTTTATAGTTGTTTTCAATAAGTTTCTGAATCTGCCTTGGCAGGTTGACTCCCAAGTATTTTATGTGTCTGAAGTTATTTTAAATAGAATTTCTCTTTCTAATTCTTGCTGCTGCATCTCCTTAGTAATATATAGAAATGCTGAGGATTTATGTGGATTTATTTTATATCCCGCAACTTTGCTAACATTTCTAATTAGATGATTTCCTAGGGTTCTCTAGGTATACCATCATATCAGTTTTACTTTCTTATATGATAAATATCTATAGATATGACCAAAATAAACATAATTCATTGGAATCTTCAATAGTTTTAAGATCATAAAAGGATACTGACACCAAAATTTTGAGGACTGCCACCTTGGGTAACTCTCAATGACTGTATGTTGCAAAGAAAATTCTGAACTTCATTGATCTAAAGAGTGCCTTCACCTGGGTTTATATGCCTATGAAATCATGAATCTGATGCCTATCCCTATCCCATTCTAACACAGTGATAGAAGCTCTACAACAGAGTACAAAGATCATATGTGGGAGATGAATTGAATAATTGGATTGATATCAGCAATTGCATGGATAAAAATAAGATATGACAGCTAACAACAGGAATTTTTTTTGATTCCTGTCTAGACTTAAGAATATGGTAATAAAGAAAATTACATTTAAAAATGTGTTGTTGGCCCACTTTTTTGAGAATCAGTTGTTAAATCTTTACCAGACCACTGTATAACTCCAAACTCAGTGTTTATTCCATTATAGTGTACTCTTAGAGGAGAAGATATTTGGGTTCAGGGAAAATTTCTCAGTTGTCTGGAAACAGATGATAACCTCCTCATCTTACCCTCTTGGATATTTATGCTTAACCAAATCCCAGAACAACCATGTCAAGTTCCTAAGAAAGGCCAGTATCTTCACAGTTAAATGGGTTGTAAAGTTTATGCCATGGTTTTCTAGTCCCTATGAAAGAGTCTGATCTTAATGGTTTCCCATTCAAACAGGCTATCATCTACCCAATCTGAATGGAAAAAGGAAATAAAATGTACTTGACCTTTTTGAATTTTTTTATCAGTGTATTTTATCGTCTGCATGACAAGAAGATGACTGATGGGGCTATATTTTGTTGTCTAATAGATGGTAGCAATGGTTTCAACAGTGACTTACAATCACATTTTCATTTTACATTTTTACATTTACAGGGCAATTTTCTTTGGCATGCTGTTCTTTTTATAAGCTGGACCTCCACATAATCTAATATTGCTATAAATAAGTTGATTGTGTTGTTTAAGATCCTTTCTTCCAAAAAAATGAAATACTAAAGAAATAAAATTTGAAGGCAGACTGATTCAAGGTATATACATATATGTGTGTATATATGTCTCCATTATGCTTAGAAATTAGTTGAAAAGGTAAAGAAAAAGAGACTGGTTATTTGGGGGGAAACAACCAATCAGTAGCAAGTAAAACTACCAGCAATGATTAAAGCAAGTACAATCTGAAGATCTAAGGAAGAAGCAGTCGGGGAATGAATAGTGAATAATGACATCATCAGGTTAGCTAGAGTGAAACTGCTTTTTCATCACTTTTCCAGGATTGAGAAAAGCTAGTGAGATGAGCACACTGAATCAGAACTTAGGGAAAAAATGAAAAAAAGTAGCCTGAGTGAAATCACAATGTCATACCTGTTCAGGTATGCTCTGACATGTATGCTCTGGTGTTCTGCTAGGAGGTTAGATCTTTAAAAGAGTCTCTATTCCCAAGTTCCCTTGGGAAGCTAGTCTGGGACTGAAATCAGGAAGGTGTGAGTTCAAATTTAGGCTCAGATACATACTAGCTTTGTGATCTTCGGGGAGTCACTTAACCTCTATTTGTTTCAACATCTTCAACTGCAAAATGAGATAAATAGTAGCTACTTCCCAAAGTTGCTATGAGGATCAAATGGAATAATATTTGTAAAATGTTTAACACAATGTAGGTGCTTAAGCCCATAGTAGGTGCTTAGTAAATAAAAACTTGTTTCTTTCCTCTCTTCGTTCCTTCCATTCCTCCCTCCCTCTCTCCCTCCTTTGTTCCCTTCATTCCATTTTCTCTTCGTTTTTGTTTGTTTTCTTACTTCCCTCTTCTCTTTCTTCTTTCCTTCTTTTCTTTCTTTTCTCTTCCCTTCCTTCCTTCTTACCTATTTTGCCAGTCTTTCAAACTCCAAGTGAAGAGTGAAAAGAGAGGTTGATTTGTACTCAGAAAACTGTTTCATCTTGTAAAAATTAGTCATATAATGTCTGACTCATAGTTTCATAATCTGTGAAGTGGGCATGTGGGAAGGTAGAGGTTCACTTTGAGTCGATATCATATGAGAATTGGTTGAGAGAACTGAGAATATTTGGACTGTGTTTGACCCCAGAATGTAGAACCAGAAACAGTAATTGCAAGTTTTAAAGATTTGATGTCCATTAAGATTTGAGGGCAGGAAAACATTCCTAACATTTGGATTAGTGCTATCTAAAAGTGGAGGGCAAGTAGGTGTTGCAATAGATAGAGCACTGGTCTTGGAATCAGGAAGATTCAAGAAGGAATCAGGAGTTTGAATTCAACCTCTGACATTTGATGCTAGCTAGCTGTGTGATCTTGGGCAAGTCACTTAACCCTGATTGCCTCTTACCCAGACCATCTCCAGTTGTCCTGATTTATATTTGGCCACTGGATCCAGATGGCTCTGGAGGAGAAAAGTGAGGTTGATGACTTAGCACTTAAATCCAATTCATGTGCTTCTCATGGTACCTCCCTGATGTCTTGGTCTTCTTTGAGAATGAAGGACAAACATTATTATATAAAAGTGGAAAAAGCTTCCTTGAAAGTTAGTGAGTTCCATCCTTACTGAATATCTTTACATTCAAGTAAAGATTGGATGGTGACCTCTGAACTCTCTTGTGAATATATATTCTCTGACTTTATGACCTCTAAGTTCTCTGCCAGTTTAAAATCTTTGGCCCTCTAATCTCAACAGTGGCAATAGATGAATAAGTTAAATACAGAAGATTTCAGGTTTAGTACCAAGGAAGAGAGGAGAAACAATATTTTCCTCCATTTTATAGAAGTCAATCAACCAATCAATCAACAATAATTTATTAAGTGCCTAAGTATGTGCCAGGTAGGTAGCTAGGTAGCACAGCAGATACAGCACCAGACTTCAAGTCAGAAAGACCAAAGTTCAAATTTCCTTTCACACACCAGCTGTATGACCCTGGGAAAGTCACTTAACCCTATTTGACTCAGTTTGCTCATCTGTAAATTGAACTGGAAAAGGAAATGGCAAACCACTCTAGTATCTTTGGAGGAAAAGTTCAAATGGTGTCACAAAGAGGCAGACATATTTGAAATGACAAAAATGTTCAAATAAAGTTGGAAAGACAGATTAACGCTAGGTTGTGTATGACTGCAAATGCCAGGCAGAAGAGTTTATATTTTATCCTAAAAGTACAGGGCAGTCAGACATGTTTTAGGAAAATCAATTTGGCAAATTGGTGAAGAGTGCACTGAAGAGAGGAGAGAGAGAGAATTGCAATATTACAAGGTTAAAAAGTAAGTTGCCACTGGAATCAGGAAGACTTGAATTCAAATTTACCTTCAATTACTAACTGTGTGACCTTGACCTTGTAAGGACCTAAACTAGTATGTAGATCTGAGAGAAGAGGACAGATTCAAAAGATGCTATGGATGTAGAAACAGGCTATGGTAACTGAACGGATATGTGAGGTAAGTGAATGTGAGTGAAGATAATATCAAGGTTGGGTGTCTAGCAACTAGAAGGATCATGATGCCCTTTATAGGAAACAGAAAGTTCAGAAGAGGGGCTGATTTAGGGAGAAAATTATAAAGTTCAGGTTTTAAACATGTTGAACTTGTTATTTCCATTAAAATTTCCAGTAGGCAATTGGTGATGTAATTCTGAAGCTTCAGAAAGAGAAAAGAAATATAGATCATAGAGATGAAGAAAGTATATATATATATATATATATATATACATATATATATATATGTATATATATATATATATATATATATCCCACTATAAATTTTGGGGTATAGCCAAAGTTATTGGACATATTGGGTTTTTTTTAGGTTTTTTTTGAAAGGCAAATGGGGTTAAGTGGCTTGCCCAAGGCCACACAGCTAGGTAATTATTAAGTGTCTGAGATCGGATTTGAACCCAGCTACTCCTGACTCCAAGGCTGGTGCGTTATCCACTACATCACCTAGCTGCCCCCATTGGGCATATTGTAATGGAAATCTAGCCCAGGAAACTGAGTAGAGTTCAAATAAATAGAAGGAAACCCAAGAAAACCCAGAGAGGTGACAGCATCCAGAATAAGACAATGTTCAACAATGTTGAATGATACAGAGAAATCAAAAAAGATAGTGATTGAGAAAAGGCCAACATTACAAATGCCCATTATCATAATTATCATTCAATATTTTATTTGAAATGTTAGCTCTAGCAATAAGAAGAGAAAAAGAAATTGAAAAAAATAGAATAAGCAATGAGCAAACAAAACTCTAAAACATTGTAGATGATATGATGCTATAAACAGAGAACTTTAGAAAATCAACCAAAAATACTACTTGTGGAAATGCCACAAGGATTGCATTTTTTAAAAAATCATCACCTTTGACCTGGGGAAGGGCAATTTCTGTTGAATGTCAAGGTCAGAGACCAGATGATAAGGAATTTAGGAATGAGTGAGAAGAAATAGAAGATAACTACAAACATTTTTCCTTCCTAGAGTTTCATTAGGAAAATCCTGCTTCTGATACTGGTTGTTTATACTGGCATGAAGGATAGAGCTCTGGCACTGGAATTAGGAAGTCTTGAATTCAAATTCACCTTCAATTACTAGCTGTGTGACCCTGAGCAAATCACTTAACCTCTATTTACTTCAAGGTAGTTGGATTGTAGTTACTCAGCATAGTACTTAGCAAATAATAGGCTTCTGATACTGGTTGTCTATGGCAGAGCAATGGACAGAGTACTGGGCCTGAAAAATAACCTGGCATAGGAAAAATATGAATAAAATAGATCAACAGTTAGCAAAACTAATTTTTAAAAAAGAAGAAAGCCAAATTATATCAAAAATGAAAAAGGAGAAGTCATAACAATGAAAATTATTAAATAAATTATTTTAAAAATCCCATTTATCCATTGCTTACTAACAAAGTTTATAGTTTAGGGGAAATAGATGAGTATTCGCAAAAATATAAACTATCCAGAATAACATAAAATGAAACACTCAGAATAACAAAAGAATAAGTAGATTATTTAAATAATCCAATATCAGAAAAAAATAAATTGGTAGCTATTAGTGAACTCTCAAAGAAAAAGAAAAAATCAAGGATTACATGAAATTATAAATTAATTCTAACAAATATTCAAAGATTAATTAATATTGATACTACATGAATAATTTTGATTTCTTCCTAAGACAAAAAAATAGTCTTGATACTAAACTGAGAGTATGACAAAGAAAAGAAAAATAACTATAGAACAATATCCCTAACAAACATTGAGACAAATTTTAAATAAAGTAATATCAATGGGTTACAATAATATATTATAAAGTTTGTAAATAAGGACCAAGTTTGATGTATTCAAAGATATCAGAGTTGATTCAATATAAGGAAACATAAACCATATTCATAACATAAAAAAGAATCATATCATTACATTAATAGATATTGAAAAGACTTTTGACAAAATCCTTATTAGAATGAATAGTAACAATTCATATTTTATTTTATTCATTATTTCATTCAAATAAATCACTGACTTATTAAAAATAAAATAAAGAACAACATTATTTGTAATGGAGAAAAATTAGAGATTCTTATAATAAAATAAGGGCCAAAGCAAAGCTATCTAATTCCATTATTACCACTTAACATATACTAGAAATACTAGCTATAATAATAATAAGAAAAGAAAGAGAATTCAATAGAAAAAAATATAGGCAAAAGGAAGCAAAATATTACTTTTTGGAGATGTTATCTAGAAAACCATACAGGATGAACTAAAATAAATTTAGTAATGATGCCCAATATTCATATAAATATTCAGCATTCATTTATATTATTTAAAAACAACTCAAGAAGAAACAGAAAGAGGAATTATTCAATTCAAAAGAGATAAAGAATTTTAAAACATTTGAAATTCTATCTGCCTAGATATATAGTGACTATGTAAATCACTACAATGCATTTTAATTGTAGAAATATAGGCCTAAAAATTAGAGAAATATTAATCCCTTAGAGATAGGAACTATCCTTATAGATAGATCCCGGAAACATAATATAAATGACAATCCTACCTAAATTAATCTACTTATCCAATATTATATGAATAAAACTACCAAAGGGTTCCTTTATAGAGCCAGGAAGAGGAAAATGATGATTCTAAATTCATATGGAAGTTAAAGGAAAAAGATAAAAATATCAAAAGTTTCGAGGGAAATAATTTTTTAAAAGTGAGAGGGTTTATCAGAAACATATCTCAAGCTAGATTACATTAAAACGCTTGGATTAAAAAATTAGAGAGACTGGGTGGCTAAGTGACACAGTGGATAAAACACTGGCCCTGGAGTTAGGAGTACCTGGGTTCAAATCCGGTCTCAGACACTTAATAATTGCCTAGCTGTGTGGCCTTGGGCAAGTCACTTAACCCCATTTGCCTTGCAAAAATCATAAAAAAAATTAGAGAGACCAATCAGTGGGACACATTAGGAATATAATATGCCGAAATAAACTGGAAGAGTAGCATAACTCTAGAGTTTCACTCTATATCCATCATACTGACAAAAATGATAAAAGTGAAAAGTATAAATGGGGGGAAACTGGGTGAAAACAGGAAAATTGATGCTTTGTTAGTAGATTGATGAATCAGTCTGTATTTAGAACTATGCACACCCCCCAAAAAATCACTAAGTAGTGCCAATTCTTTGATCCAGGCATATCAATTACTAGGATTATCCAAAGATTGGAGAAAGAGAAAAAAGATACTTATGTATATAAACAATCATAAAATGTAATTTTATATATTATCTATGAGACAAGGATAGGCAAACAATTTGTGAATAAATAAGAGACAGAAGGCAGTGTAAGGTATAAATGGATAATTTTGATTACATTAAATTTAAATTTTTGTATAAATAAAACAAATGTAGTCAAGATCACAAGCAAAATTCTAAGATAAAGGTCTCAAAAGCTAATATATATCAGGAATTTTGTCAAATCTATAAAACCACAAGCAATTTCCCAATTGATAAGTGAACAAAGGATTTGAACTGGCAGTTTTCAGATTAAGAAATCAAAAACAATTTTAGTCATATGATAAAAGATTCAAAATTATTATCAATTAGAGAAATGAAAATTAAAACAGACTTGAAATACAATTTTACTTATCAGATTGATTAAAATGATTGAAGAGAAAAACATCAAATGATGGAGGGGATGTGGAAAAATTGGGACAATAATTTGTTGCTGGAACAGTAGAACTCATTTTGGACAGTAATCTGAGATTATGTCCTACAAACGACCTACACCCTTTGACTCAGGAATACAATCACTACAAGGTTCATTTCCAAAGATGATTAGGAGAAAAGGCAGAGAAACTACATATTCTAAAATATTTATAACAATTCTTTTCATGGTGGCAAAGAACTGGAAATTGTGGAGAAGCCCATCAATTGAGGAATGACTGAATATGTTATGGTATATGATTATAATGGGATAGTACTATGCTATAATGAAGAGCAAAATGAGCAGAACCAAAGAACATTATTGTTTTAAGAACAATATTGTTCTTAGAATAACTAACTAAATCATCTTGACTATTATAAATACCCAAATTAACTACAAAGGACATATGAAGGAAGACACTTTCTGCATCCAGAGAATATACTGATAAATAGAAGTATTATAGAATGGCTTTATATATTGTATTGTACTATATTGTACTGTATTATACTGTATTGCATTATGTTATGTTACATTGCAATGTATTATATTATATCATGTTAATTATGTTGTGTTATTATGAATCTAATGGTAGTTATTTATGTCTAGGGTAGGAGATAGGGAGGGAAAAAGAAAATTACATGATAATCTTACTATATATTTAAAAGGAAAAGCAAGTTGTACATAATAGATTTGCAGTTTCATTTATAATCATTTCTATTATGTTATGAAAATGCCTTTTTATGTCTTAAGGTCGGAAAAAGTAAATAAAATTAAAATTTTTATAGTATTTCTCTTCATAACAAAAAATGGAAATTCAAAAGCTCCCAATTCAAATAGCTAAACAAATTATAGTATATGAATGTAATGGAATATTTTTGTGTTATAAGTAGCTATGAAATTGAAATTTTAGAGAAAACTGAGAAGAAAAAATATGAATGGTACATAAAGAAATGAGCAGAATTAGAAGAACAATTTCACATCAGCAATATCATAAAGAAATTCAATTTTAAAAGGTTTATGTTCTCTGCTTAATGTGAAGACAAAACCCATGATTCTAGAGCTGAAGATGTAATTGCTAGCTCCTAATAGAGAGGTGATGGGTTGAAAATGTGGAATGTCATACATTTTTTGGACACAACCACAGAAGGAATTTGCATTGTATGATTATGCATTTTTGTTCTGAGGCTTTGACTTTTCTTTCAATTGTTTGCTTAAATGTTGGGGGGAGTGGAAGGGAGAGAAAATGTATTATTACTTAAAATATAATATAATCTTTTTGACAGATGTAAGAAATGACAGAAAGGTGAAGGACTCAAAGTGAAAAATAAGACAAAGTTTTTTTGGACATGGTCAATGTGGAAATTTCTTTTGATTAACATATTCATGTTTACAATGGGTTTGTTTTTTCTTTGTTTTCTCAAGATGTGTAGTGGGGGGGAAGGGAGGGATGAAGGGATGAAAAGGCAGATTTTGCTGAGAGAAATAATAAAATACTTTTTTCTCAAATAACCATAAGATTGTTCCAAATCACTAATAACAAGAAAAGTGCAAATCAAAACAATTCTGAGATTTAATCACAGACCCAGAAATCTGGCTAAGATTGTAGAAGATGGGAATAGTCAAGGTTGGAGGAACTACATATTACTGCTAGAACTATGAATTGCTTCTACTGGTCTGGAAAGCAATTTATAATGATGCTTTTTTTTCAAGATGGCTAAAATGCTCCTACCTTCTGTCCTTGAACTATCACTCTTTTTTTTTAGGTTTTTGCAAGGCAAATGGGGTTAAGTGGCTTGCCCAAGGCCACACAGCTAGGTAATTATTAAGTGTCTGAGACTGGATTTGAACCCAGGTACTCCTGACTCCAGGGCCAGTGCTTTAACCACTGCACCACCTAGCCACCCCTGTGCTACCACTCTTAATGATAATGTCCAAGAAGGTAAAAAGAAGTCCAATAGATGCCAAATTATTCATAACAGCACATTATGAGTGTGTGTGTGTGTATGTGTGTATATGTGTGTGTGTGAAGAAAAAGATAATTAGATGGATTGCCATAAGGGAAAACAAAAGAAGAAAAGAAAGGATCAGAGTGCAACACAGAATCAATGAGAAACTACTAAGCCAAGAAGATGAAAAGAAGTTGGATTTGTCCTATAGCAAGAGGGAGGGATGACATGTAAAAGTTAGTGTTCCACTATTACCTTCATGATGAATGGAGAAAATAAGGAAGTCTCCAGGCAGACCTTCTATGATGAGGTTTTGAAAGAATTTAGAGAAGGATTCACATAGGATGGACAGGAATGCTTAGATTGTCATCTGTGTCTTTGAAGGAAACTCTAATCAAAGACCATGAACAGGCTCATTCAAGCACTGAGAGCCAATATGCGTCAAAGTTCAGAACTTGAATTCAGTTATCTCTGCATTAGAGACAGATTTTTAATACACTAAACTATGCTGCTCTCCCTTTACAGATGACCAAAATAGTTTTCCTAATATTCAATCATCACCTCACATTTGGACTTAGTCCATGCTCCATTCAGCTGTCCAAGTGATCTTCCTAAAGTGTGGGTCTGATCAAATGTCCCTATGCTAGGCAATAAATTCCAGAGGTTGTCTATTATCTCCAGAATCAAATATAGATTGCTTTATTTAATTTTTAGTCCTTTGTGTATTCTGGCTTCTTCTTACCTTTTCAGTTCTCTTACACCTTCCTCCTTTCCCTCATTACTTATTTTTTTTCTGGGATTCAGATACACTAATGTCTTTGCTGTACCTGAAACAAAATACTCCCTCTCTCAACTCTGGATATTTTCACTGACCCCATGCCTGGAATTCTCTCCCTCCTTATTGCCACCTCCTGACTTCCTTTAAACTCCAAATATAAACCTTCTATAAGAAAACTTTCCCAAATCCTTTGAATGTTAGGTGCTTTCCTTCTATGATTATCTCCAATTTATCTTATGTATGACTTATTTGTGCATAATTGTTTGTATGTTGTCTCCCCTTTTATACTGTAACCTACTAGGGGCTGTTATTTAACTTTCTTTGTAATCACAGTGCATCTTCCTGGTACATATAAGGTACTTAATAACTGACTGTTGACACAATTTGACAATCTGACCATCTTACTTTAGTGTACAAATATTTTTAATAGCATACCTATTAACTCTAACATTAAGTATAATCTCTTCAACCCGGATTTTAAAGCCCTTCATTATTTGATTCCAGTCTATGCCTCAAGCCTTATTTTTTATTTCTATAACCCCCACCCCATTCTGTATTAGCCAAAAGGAGACTCTTAATTGAATTTAGGATCCCAAATCTTATCCCCTTGTTTTTAATCTAGATCATTGCTCATACCTAGAATGGTCTCCCTCTTTACCTCTGACTCTTAATCCTTTACCTCTTGTCTTCCTCAAGTCTCATCTCAAGGGCCACTTTCTCTGGAAAACTTTTTCTAGTCTCCCTAGCTGTTATTCCTCTCTTTTCTCAGATTTCATTATATTTACTTATTTCTATAAGTATTGGATTCTTCGAGTATACAAGAAGCTCCTTGAGGACAGGGAATTTTGCTTTTGTCCCTATGTCCCCAACATCTATTGTAGTTCCTTGAATATAGTAGGTTCTCAATAATCTTATAGTGAATTAAATTGAATTGAATTGAATTGAGTTTCTTCCCTCTCTACTATATAAAGTGAAAGGACATGGCAATATAAATGAGTGTTTCTATAGAGGCCAAAGACTAAGTCTTGGGAAAACCTCAAAAAGATTTGTAAAGCTTATAGTTGAATAAAAGCTGAAGTTATTTCTAATTATTAGAAAGAAAATTGGAAGAGAAAATTTCTTCTTTGACTAAATGATTTGGGAACAGGAGACAAATCATTTCTTTAGAGACTATTTCACTAATGCTATTAACTGAAAACCATGTATATTCCTATGAGATACCCTCATACAAATGCTTTGCTTTCTAAGACAACAAAATCAATAAATATTATCTATGGCATAAAGAATACTATGTTAGACACTGAAAACAATATGAAGGTTAGCTAAGATATCTCCCCTGTCTTAATGGAACAAATAGTCTAATAGAAGGAAAAACATATGTAAAAAACAAAGAAAATGTCTGGGGAATAAGCAAAAATGAAAGTTCAGTTTTTTCCCAATTTATCATTCCTTTCTTTCCTTTACTCTTTTTAGTTTATTCCCCTTTGATCCAGTTAGGATTGAAAAAGTTACCATCATGTCTAATGAACTTGCCCCCCTATACTTTACTGATATGACAAACAAAATAGTGAAAGGAGATACAGTAAGTATATGAAGGCAGCAATAACAATAAGACTACCTATGGTTTCCAGCTGTTCTTAATCCTAAGACACAATAGGACATCAGGGAAACCAGAAAACAATTTAGCTCTGCCCAAGACGAAAAACATGGATCATAAACTCAGGAATTGCTTCATGTTATATGCAGGAATAAATAAATCACTCAGGCATCAAAATATCTTAATATTTCACTCAACATAAGATAAAATTCATGATTTTTATGAATCCACCAACCATAAGCAAGCCAAGCTATCATTTCTTCTGGTACCTAATTAATGCATCAGTCATCATGACTGTTTCTGTGAATGTCCCTTTTCAGGGAAGTAGTCAAATGGAATTAGCCTACATCAAAATCACTAAATGCTGGAGATGGAAGAAACATTGGTAATTATCTAATACAACTTTCTCAGTTGACAAATGAGAAAACTAAGGAAGGCCATGAAAGGTTAAATACTTTGTTTAAGGTCTCATAGCAAGAACATAGTAAAGCCAAAAATCTGAATTTAGTTTTCTGCCTTCAAGTTCATGATTTTTTCAATATATTTCAATAATCCAGCTATTCATTTGTCTAACAGGCACTTATTAAATGCTAACATTTTAACCTCTCCAAACTATTCCCATCAATTAACTAAAACTTTTTTTACTAGACTACACTTTGGCAAAGGCAGGCAATATAATCTGCAAGGATTACTATGGGAGAATATGAAGATTAAGACACCATTTCTGCCCTCAGGAAGTGCCTGGTTTTATATGGATGATATTGTATACAGTATGAAGCTGTGTTGTTGGGTACCAAATGAAGAGGCAGTGCAGCTGAATATATATGGCACTGTAATCTTGGAATCTGGAGATACATATTCTAATCTTGACCTTCCAATTATCATCTGGGTGACCTTGTGGAATCATTTTCATATCTGGTGATCTGGGCTCAATGATTGCTAAGGTTCTGTATGGTTCTAAACTCTTATGACTCCGCTTCAAAGAGAAAGCAATATGACAAGTACTAATTTACCTTGAATTTCCTCATCTATAAAATGGGAATACTACCCACCTCTCAGAGTAATTGTGAAGATCAAATGGATAATAGATGCAAAGTCCCCTTTGCATCTATTGCCCTGCCTGGTTTCAACCTCAAGATGTCCCTCCCTTGAAAATTCATCACTTCTAAACTCACCACCACACGGCTAACTCAAGCCTTGGTTGACACCACTTTCCTTAGCCTCCTCTCCCCTCTGAAGGACTGGAGGACAGAGCCAAACTCCTCTCAGTGTCTTCCTTCAGAAAGGCAGGAACTAAACTCTCAGTTCATTCCACTTTGCATCTGCTGCTGGTTTCAACTCCACCAAAAAAGGTATACCCACCCCTTGGTATCCTGCCTTCCTTCCCCTACTTTCCTACTTCCTTTTGTATATTGACTCCCTTTTTAGATTGTAAACTCCTTGAAGGCAGGGATTGTCTTTCTTTTTATGGATTAAAAACCCAACTGTTTACATGATTGACAAATATTTGTAGAATAGTTGATACATTGTAATCCATGAAACACCATATAAACATAAGGTTAAATGTTTTGAACCAGAGCCATGATTTCATTGATTCATTTATTTCTGGTAAGGAAACTTCATTTACCTCATAAAGACTGTTGTTGCCTATGTAATTTTAATCTCAAAGAGTTGCCTAAGGTAAACAAAGGTGGCAAATTATCTATACCTAAAGATTCCTGCAAGTCTCATATTGTCTTAGTTTTTAAATGTAATATTTATTGTTCAGTTGTGTCATATACCTTATGACCCCATTTGGGGTTTTCTGGGCAAAGATACTAAAGTGATTTGCCATTTCCTTTTCTACCTCATTTTACAGGTGAAGAAATTGATGCAAATAGCATTAAATGACTTGTCTAGGGTCAGACCATAAGTATTTAAGACTGAATTTGAACCCACAAAGATGTCTCTCTATCCCATTGAGCCACCTAGCCATGAGATGCAATGTTAATTATGTCTTATTGAATTTTTATTTATTTTTAAATATTTCAAAATTACATTTTAATCTGGCTTGGAATGCACTGTGACCTGTGGCAATCTTTACCATCTCTAGCCAAGGGCATAACATTTTTAAGCATTTTTCCCAGGATCATAGATTAAATATATATCATTGTGTGCATACCTGATCTCAAAGCTAACACTCTATCTACTTTGCCAGGGCTGTATTCAAGTTATTATTATTATTACTATCATCATCATTATTATTATTATTAATATTATTATTGTTATCTAATTCCCCAAATCCTCCAATATTTCCCCCTATTCTTTAACCCTTCAATAAACTTTCTAAGTGTTTCTATTCTTCTATTTCAAATACACTCATAAATTCCAGAGATACACAGATACACATAGATTACAGTCTAGGTCAGATTGCTTTCTTCTTACTATTCCCTAAATCTACTTCAGAAGTTTATTCTGCCCTAGAAAAAAAAAGGGAAAAAAATCAGTCTTTAGGATCATTAGTGGAAAGAAGAATGGTGAGGAGTGAAGCTGCCTAAGATATTTACAGAGTTCCAAAAGGTTTTCCAAAGGGACCTTGTGTGAAGATCACCAGGGAACTCTGGCATTCAGAGTAGTGTGATTTGAGATGTGACCTTCACAGCAAAGGGACAGGCATATCAAATGTGCTACCCCTTCTGAGATTCCCTCTCCTCTTTGACTGCCCTAAAAATAGTGTCATCTTGCTTCACATGGCAGGTGAGAGTGTGTGGTGACTCTTGCTAAGCATGTCAAATGTAACATTCAGCCAACAAGATGGTAATCTTGGAAATAAAAAATAATTTTTTTACAAAGATGATATAGCTAGAATTCTGGGGAAGCAAAGAATCCCCCCACATACACTCATAAACATACACACAGATTATCCAAAGCTTTTAAAACTGTGCTTCCCCAGCCTTGTTCGGAAGCAGAGCCTGCCATTCCAACAGCTTGCCAATCTGGAACTAAAAAACACATCATTCAGCTGGAGCTAAAATCCCTGGAGACCTCCCTCTTGGCCACCACCAGAAGTGTCAGCTGTGAAGCGGGGACCAGTGAAATCCACAGAACTTTAAAGAAAAAAAAGGATTTTAGCATAACTAGAGTGTGTGAAGTCATGCAGTTGTTTCTACGATCCTTTTTTAACTTGAGAATTGAGACCACATGGCAAAATAGTTTATTCCTCTTCTATGTGAGGCCTCTCACTGAAAAAAAAATGAACATGATTTGTCTGCATTTAGCTTGTAATAAGGACTACCTCTGTTAACAGATAGAGTTAAATTGAACTATGCTGAATCATTAGCACTGGCAAGCCAGTTCTTCTCTCTCATCTACTATAATAAATTTGTAGGAATTCTAGGAATTGGGTAACTTTTAAAGCAAAGATGTGGATTGTGGCTTTTCTCCTAATCATGCCTCCCAGACACTGGGTGTAATAACATTATATCAAGTTGTGTTACAACTTGTCACAAGGAATGCTAACTTTGAGTGACAGGTCTGGACAGGCCCAAGTAAATCCTAGGAGGCTGAGCTCAGCACATAATGAATTAATGCAAATCTGGCAAATGGCAGATCAGGAGTGGGGCACTGGATTCAATAAGTCCTCTACAGCTAATCTCTTTATTTTTTCTCTTCATTGTATGAACTCAAATTGTTGTGGAATTTGTGAGGTTAAAATAAAAGGAAGATGGATTGCAACCAAAGAGGAAAGAATCTAGACAGATCTTTTAGCCTATCCTTCATGAGCGTCAAGAATTTATTGATAGTTTTCAATGATATGGTCTGCCTTATTGGACTAGATGATGATAATGGTGGTAGTAATAATGATGATGATAATGAAGATAATAGCAACATAATGATAACAACTAGGATCCTTGGGTATACTGGAGGGAGCATGGCCTATCAATCAACAGGATCTGGGTTCAAATTTCACCTCTGACACTTAATATTTCTGTGACTCCTTTGGTGACTTATCTAAACTCACACAGATGTGATTATTTGTTCCCTATGTAAATGATAAAAAAGGCCACAATGTATTATTTTCAACTGAGCTTTAGAGAAAATAGAATTTTCTCCCCTGTAAAATGAAGGTGTTGGACGAGGTGGTCTCTAAGGTCCTTTCCAGTTCTGACTCTAATACTCCATGGATAGCAATGACACCATGCCAATAGCAACAGCAATAAAAACAGTGGTAAGGATAACAATGATAAAACAACAGCAACAATAACACCATCACCATTAGGAGTAAAATATTAACCACAACTAATGCCATAAATATTTGTAGTAGAGTTAAGTGGTAAGAGCAAGGAGTTCAGACCATACCTTCAAACTTTACTTGAAAAGTTTGATTTCCTATTTTAATTATTTTTGCTAAAGAAGTTTTTGGTCAGTTGTCTCTATGTTGTTGAGTAATTGCAATACATGCTATAAGCATTCTCTAAATTTTGGTAATCTGAGGCAAGGTACCAGTTATCCTGACCTCTGATAATATCTGACGTTCATATAGTATTTTAAGGTCAAAGCATAATAATAAATTTTAAACTGGCAAGAGCTTTAAAATTTATCAAGTACAAACTCCTTATTTTAAAAATGAGGAATTTGAGACCCAGAAGTATTAAATGAAATATAGTAGGGTCACATAAGCAGAAAATGGAATAGGTAGGATTTATATACATCTTCTGACTCCAAATTCAGAACTCATTTTTTTCTGTTTTGCAAAGTAATTGGCATATATTGCCTCATTTTAGCCTCACAGAAGCCTGGTGAGGCAGATTTTGCTTCTACAAGATTTTATTGTACTTATCTGGAAGATGAAGAAACTGTTGCTCAGACATTAAATGACTTGCCAAGGACAAATAGTTAATAAGTGAGAAAAATAGGAAAATGAGAATTTGGCTTCACAAGAGGAAGTTAGAATTATACAAGACTGTTTTCTTTTTCTTTCTTATATTTAGAAAAACATAGCAGTCTAGATGGCTAACAAGTAATTTACTTTGTTGGCCCATGTTATCCTGATTTACTTCTTTGGCTTTTCCAAGATGTCTTTCCACAGCACACTATATAGATCTCTACATTTTAGATTTATTAGATTTATCAGGAGTCATAAGAGTCCTTAGGAATCACTAGCTCAACCTCCCTTATGAAGAAGCTAAGTCTTTAACCTCAGAGAGTTTAGTGATTTGTCTAAGGTCACACAGAGGATAAGTAGCATTTTTTGCCTGATTCTTTGACCCATTTCAGAAATGTTGAATGATGACACATGATCATATATTTGAATCTCAGTTTTGCCAAAATGAAATTTAGTAGGAGGTTGTAGGATATGATTTTTCCCCCCACTGATTAGTTGACAATAATAAACTAATAATGGCAAAAAACCAAGTACTTAAATTTAAGGCTTTTAAAGTAATTAAGCGTATGCACATTGCAGGAGGTCGTGTTTTTCAGTGGAGTAATAATGTGACAGTATTTACAGACTAGCATTGACTTTCCTTTAATGACTTCTCTAACGGGATCATTTTCTTCAGCATAATCACCGGCTGATTTATTTTTGTGTTCCATCTTCCCCCCTGTTTTGGCAGCCTTGAGTGACAGCACTGTTCCTTACTTGTCATTATGACTCCAAGGAGGCAGAGACAGGGATTTTGTTTGTTTAGTTAATAAGAAAAAAAACCCAGCTCATTTCAAAAGCACACATGGAAGGCAGTGAGGCCATGCTGGTTATATCCTGTTTTGTTTTGTTTTGCTTTGTTTTTTGGGTATTTGCTGTGTATTACTGGGTATTGGAGTACTCAGCAAAGAGAGGTGGCAGGTCAGACCACACTCACTATGTCTCTGAATTATTTATTATTTTACTTCATGTTACTGTCCCTATTTTGTTTCCATTTATAGTTGTCCTTAATTCATCCCCTTCTGATTTTTTTTACCCCCTTGGGTTAACTTAAATAGAACAGAATGTCAGAGATGACATAGACTGGAGAGAAAAGAAAAAGTCTTAGAGGCAGAAGAAGCCTAGAGATAAACTAGTCCAAGCCTTTTATTCTATGGATAAAGAAACTGAGACTTGATGAGCTCAAGTAACCAGCTCAAGGTTATATAATACATTCATAGAAAAAACTTGAAAGTACCAGTTTATTGTAAGGTAAGGTGATGGAAACAAACAAACAAGAAGTCATTGTGTCCACAACTGTGTCACAATTAATATCATCCTCCTTGAGAATGAAGAATGAACAGCAACAATATGGATTCAGACCCATGCTTGGGTGACCTTGGACAAGTCACTGCAGCTAGATGGTGCAGTGAATGAAGAGTGACCTTGGAATCAGGAGGATGAGAGTTCAAATGCAGCCTCTGACACTTACTAGCTGTGGCACCTTGGGAAAGTCACTTAAGCCTGATTACTCACATCCAGAAACATCTCCAGGTACCCTGATTCGTATCTGTTCAGAGGGATCTGGAGGAGAACATGAAACTGGTGACTTAGCATAGCATCCCCTCAACTAAATCCAGTTCATATGCTTGTCATGGCATCACCTCCCCAATGTCATGGTCTTCTTCACGAATGAAGGACAAACATCATAATCATTATTATTATCGTTATTATTACTTAACATTAATCAGACTTATTAAAATGGGGATAATCATAGCACCAGGGTTGTTGTGAGGACCAAATGAGAAGATAATTATAAAGAGCCTTAGCACATTGTCTGCATAGAGTGAACTCTAGATAAATGTCAGCTATTATTAAATGACATTGTTTCCCTGAATCTCTGTTCCAGAAATATCCCATTGAAACTTCTAGTGGAATTGGGCAGTTTTAGTTTCCTACCCAGGATAACTGTCTTGGGATACCCTAAATTAGTCATTTTAATTGTGGTAAGAGGTATGGAAATAAAATTTACTATGGGATCACAGGTATAACAAGTAGATCACAATAGCTAGCATGCTGAACTTGATTAGAGTCAGGGGGAAACCTTAGTTCTAATTTTTTTTCTCAGTCACTTATGTCACTTAACTTCTCTCTGCTTCAGTTTCCTCATCGGCAAAATGGGGATAATAATAGTACATACCTTATAGGATTATTGTGAGAAAATATTTTTAAGCTCCTTGAAAACTTTAAAATGTTATATAACTATTAGACTTTTTGATTATTATTATTATTATTATTATTATTACAGATCATAGGATCATAGACTTAAGCAGCTAGATTGGGATAGCTTATAAAAATGAAGGATGTGGAATAAGGAACACTTAAGTTCAAATCTGTTCTCAGATACTTAGTAGCTGAGTGTCTCAGGTAAGTACCTTAACCTCTGTTTGCCTCAGTTTCTACCTATCTCATAAGGTTATTGGAAGAATCAATTTGGATAATTAAAGTGCTTTGCAGACTTTAAAGTACAATATAAATGTTAGCTAATATTATTTATTGCAAGAAGAAACCTTTGAAGTAATCAAGACCAATCTTTCATTTTACAGATGAAGAAAATGACTTCTAGAGAGATTAAGTGATTTTTCTAGAGTCACACAACTAGTTAATATCTGACACAGAATTTAGTCTAATCTAGTACTTAATCTGATACTCTAAGGTTGATTTGGATATGGAAATATAGGCTATAGAATTGGATAGATATTTGCTTGAAAAAAATGTATCTCACACTAAGTTGGCAAATTTTTCTTTAAAGGCATTGGAACTTTCCTGAGACTTAATAGGATCAGTTGAAGAAGACTTAAATTATGATAGATTCTGATCATCTAAGCACAAAGTCAGCCCATGAGGCATCGGGGTTTCTTCCCTCAGACTTGGCACAGGCTTCTAACCTGTGCAAAAGCAAGGTATATGTGGAGGCAGGGAAACTATGACTAACTGGTTGTTTTCAGTTGTGTCCAACTCTGTGACTCCATAGATCATAGTGTGCCAGTACTGTTTATGGGTTTTCTTGGCAAAGATACTGGAGGAGTTTGCCATTTCCTTTTCCAGCAGATTAAGGCAAATATAATTTAATTGACTTGCCCAGGCTTACACAACTAGTAAGTATCTGAGATCAAATTTGAATTCAGATCTTTCTGCCTCGAGACCTAGTAACCTCTTATGCACAACTAAATCAATGCTATATCTCTGCTGACTATTCTTCACATGCTGTTACTAGATAATCTAACTTTGAAATGGTCTGTACATATCTCATTTCATTCCATTCTTCATCTGTGATTACTTCTCTGACTTGGGGCAAGTCTAACCCAGAAAAAAGTCTTATCGGTATTACACTAAGAAACAATTACTTCAGAAGATAGAATGGATGGTCTACAATGCATTGTTGAGATTACTTCAATATCTTGAAGAAAAACTGTAACTGATAATAGCATAATTACAGAGCTAGGACTGGGGTTGATGGAGGTAAGATGGAAGATGGAAATACTTAGCAAGTACCAAATGATATATTAAGTTTTGGGGATAGAAAGCAAAGCAAAAACGTCCTTGCTCTAATGAGGTTTATCTTATAATGGAGGAAATACATATAAATAACTAGATGCTTACAAGGCATATACAAAGTAGAGAGAAGATAATTTCAGGAAAAGACACTGGCATCTAGAAGATCTGGGAAAGGATTCCTACAGAAGGTAAGATTTAGGTTAAATCTTACAGAAAGTCAGGGGAAAATAGTAAGAGGAGATGAGGAGGGAGATTGCATGCATTACACATAGGAGACATTAAATGCTAAGGCAATGGAGAGACAAGAGATGGGAGTCCCCTGTATGAGGTATAACCAAAAAAGGCCAGCATTACTGGATCATAGAGTACCTCAAGGGGAAGAAGTATACAAAGGAAGGAAAGACAGGATGGGGCTGGGTGCTGCCAAAAATCATTTCTATCTAATTCTGGAGTTAATAGAGAATGGCTGGAGAGCTTGGAGATGGATGTGAAGAAAAATGAGTATCATTTCATGACTAATCACAGCTTCCATGAGGTAGACTTACTTAAGACAGTGGAACAAATCCTTGCTTATTATGAAAGGAGGGTTGAGAAACAAAGTGTGTTTGCAAGAAGAAAGAGTGCAAAAGAAAAGTGAATTTGTGCGTGGGTTTGGAAGAAGAGAAATACAGATGGAGAGGCAGAGGCAGAATTAGAAAGGGAGAGAGACACAGAGGTAAGGAATTTAGATGATGTGAGGGAGAGAAAATCCCTCAGCAAGGGTGCAACAAGGGCAAGAGAATTATAATGTATGAAAGCCAGGGTCAGTGTGTAGAGTGCTGAGATTCAGTGTGAAACTGTAAACCAAGGATGGACTGTGCCTTCAATTCTAATCTTCACCCCCTTCCCACCCACTGAGTACATAGGATTTTTTAAAGCTATGAAGAGCAAGTCTCATCAGAATCTATATTTGAATGGTAAATTTCTAACCTCACTCTCACCTTCACAAGGGAAAAGCAAGTTCCCATGGGAGCCCAAGGAGACCTAAACCTTCAGACACAAAGGCAGTAACACCAGTACTACCACCATGGCATCTTTCCCTCTTCCCAAGTGGAGAAGTAGCACTGATACCCTGATGGGTGGTCTTGTGGATGTGGTAGACTGGCTGAATGATAGAATTAAATACTTCATAGTATCTAATTGAGCATGTGACTCAAAGAATGAGAGCCTTGTGATGGATGGGCATAGATCTAGAGCTGGGACCTTAGAGGCCACCTAGTCCAACCCCCTCATTTTATACAGGAGGAAATTGAGCCCAGAGAGACTTATGACTTGCCCAAGATCAATTAAATATTGAATTTAGCTTCCAAATTCAGAGTTTCTTTCATGGCCCTTCCCTTGCTTAATCTTTTTTTTTTAGATTTTTTTGCAAGGCAAATGGGGTTAAGTGGCTTGCCCAAGGCCACACAGCTAGGTAATTATTAAGTGTCTGAAACCAGATTTGAACCCAGGTACTCCTGACTCCAGGGCTGGTGCTTTATCCACTGCGCCACCTAGCCACCCCTCCCTTGCTTAATCTTTAGGCAAGAAATTGAAATAGAGAGGGTATATGAGAAAATATAAAAAATACCAGGGCAGAAAGAGAAAAATAAAAGGAGGTAATAATAGGAGCCGAAGCAAAAGAAGAAGAGATTGCCAGAGGAAGGGACCATATGGCAGAGTAGAGATGTAAAGCACAACTGCCAAAAAAAGTCAAGATACCACGAATGAAGAAGAAGGAATTTATTTATGCATATATTCAATATGGGAGGGGAAGCTTTTAGGAGGAATGTGACCATTTTTGAACATCAAGAAGCTCATGGTCAGGTAAAATCCTCTAATGGTAGGAAAGATAGTGGCAATTTCTTTTCTGAGATTTTATTGATAGATATTCCGCATCCCTGTTCAAAAGAGAGGTGCAAGGGAGAAAACAGAATCTGAAAGCATGAGAAGCAGTGGGAGACCACCACTATGTATTCCCCTAGCTTATTTAAGATACATATGAACATATCCTGATGATGGTATTCACAAGAAGCATAAGGTTAAAAACTAGACCCTGGGTGTGGATAAGAATTGATAAGGGTGTTCACAGAACAAAAGGGAGAATTAATTCCATGTTTGTGTGTATAAATGAGAAAGAGAGGAAGACAGTCTGGTAGACTGAAAAATACAGTGATGGAGAGGAGGAAGAGGAGAAAGAAGAGGAAAATAAGAAGTAGGAGGAGAAGGAGAAAGAGGAGTAGAGAGATGAAGAAAGTGAGAAGGAAAAGAAGGGAAGAAATTTAAGATTAAGAACCTGTGTATGTCAGACCCAAGGTGTGAAAACTGCATGAAAGTAAGTGCATGTGAGAGAGTTAAGTTGGGTTCCAATGCCTAAGAGCCATCCTCATCCCCTCACCACCCCTAGTTCCCCATGCAATGATAACAATTTGGTGAATCAGGTTTAGAAAGCCTAGTCAGATCCTCAACTGTATAGCAAAGTCTTTTGCCCCTGGTCTTCCCTGAACTGTACAAATAACCCCAAGAGATATGGGAAAGACAAAAAAAAGCCTGGAGTCTAGGGTATAATAATAATAAGAGTTTATTATTATAATAATAAGGGTTTATTTTCAAATGATAGGGAAGGATTAGATGACTTCATTCAATTCAACAAGCATTTAAGTACTTACTCTGTTCCAATACAAGACCAGACACTTGGGGTAGAAAGAAAAAATGAGATTGTTCCTGCCATCAAATAGCTTATGTTCTATTAATAGCAATTAAGGTTTCTTTCATCTCAAAAAGACTATGATTTTAAATTATTGAGCAATCTATCAGTTTTCATGTTATTTGAAAGTAATTAAATGCCAGTAGAATGTAATAGAAGTCAAGAAAGAATAACGAATCATACAAAATCACTTCCAGTAAAACACACATGCAGAGCTTGTGCCAGGTCCTATGGTTGCTTAGGATGGAAATGTGTGTGACGAAAATTCTTGTCATATTGATTAGTTGCAGGCCTCATTCACAGCTGTGCAAGCAGCTGGGACTTTGAAACAGCACATCCTATCATGGGGGTGGGGAGAAAGAGTCATCGTAGCAAGTCCCAGGGAATGATCTCACAATCATCAGTTAGATCTAGACTCAGTGTCTTCCTTTCCAACATCTTTTATTTAGTCTGGCACCATAGTGAGGAAATGATCAATAATGGCCATGAAATAGCACTGTCAGGGCATAAAGTAGACCCTGAGTTTGACACTGGAAGAGGTATTTATTCTCATCCATAAGTATGAGGGTCTAGAAAAAGGGCACAGTGAAAAGATGATTTCCAAAAAAAGAAAAAAAAAGATGAACACATTTCCTCTATAAAAAAGTTACATATATTTATATATGGATGTATGCTTCCCTTTCTAACCCTACCAATCTTCAAACTCAGACTCTATTTGGAGAAAGAGAAAGAGAAGAGAAAGAAGACAAGCAAAGAAGAGGGGAGGAGAAGAAAAAAGAGGGAGGAGAAGAGAAATGGAGGAAAGGCAAAGGGTGATGTTTTCTTAATCTCTCAGGGCTTCAGTCAATTAACAAATCTTAATAATATTTCTCTAACAAGATGACTTGTATTTGTAACAATAGGTAGAAGGAGTTTCCATACTGGGATTTCCTTGCATGTCTGGATCACCTCCATTTTAAAAAAATGTTAATTCATATTTTGGCTAGGAAAAGTGAAATCCAACTCCAATAATTATGTTTTGCTTTATTTTTCATCCAATTTGAACTCTGTTGTATTTCTAGGTCTGCCCTCACCCATCCAATTTTATCTCTAGGTTAAACTATTAACTTGTTTGCTTGGTATTTAAAACATTTCACAACCTGAAACTTTCCTCACTTTCTGATCTTCTCACACTTTACTCCCCACCATACACTATTCTACTTTTATATAATTTTTAAAAATTAATTATCATTTTACAACTGGACATTAATTATATTATCCTCCTTGGGTTTTTTTTTTTTTTTTACAAAAAGATACTCCACACCCTCTTTTCTTGCCTTTGCACTGGTTATCCTACCTACAACTAGACTGTGTTCTGTCCTCCTATGTCTTTGAATTTATGGTTTCCTTCAGGCCTCAAATCAGAAGTTCAACCCCACTTTCCTCTAGAGGAGGAAGCATTTCCTAATGCATCCCATTGCTAGTGCATTCTTCTCTAAGATCACCTTCTATCTAGGCCCCCCCCCCCACACACACACACATCTAGCATGTTTATACCTGGTTTATCTATCTGTTGCCTCTCTCATTTGAATGGTACTTCCTTGAAGTCAGAGACTGAATTTTGTTTTGCCTTTAAAGCTTCAGTATTTAGTATTTGTTCAGTAAACACTTGTTAATTGACTAAGGATACTTCTACACTCACATGAGTAGTGGCGACCATAACTTTTGTTTCTGAATGGTGGTATTTGTTTCCATTCAGACTATGCTCTTGGCATCATACCAATTTTCTATAACCTCATGTCTCATGTCTTCTTTTTCCTATAGTCTTCCAATTCCACAGTTATAACTACCCAAGGACTAGGACCACATTTGTCTGTCTCTCTCTGTCTCTTTATCTGTCCAACTGTCTGTCTATCTGTCTCTGTCTCTTCTGCTCTCTCTCTCCTTCTGTCTTTTTGATGGTATCTCCTTCTCTAATTTTCTGTCTCTGTCTCTGTCAGTCTCTATAGCCCATCTCTCTGTATAATATGGCAAACAGAATACTGAGCATTTCCTAACAATGTCGATAATAAAAGTTATCTCTTGCTTTTCTGAATTTTTGTCCTACAATTCCAACAGTTTCCTTCAAGTATCTTTATCCCTAGTCTTAACTTCAGTGCTTTATGGCCTTTCAGAGCATCATAACTATTCAGAGATTGTCCAAGGCCTACACAGCCAAGATGAATTCCCATTTTCTCAAATTGCCAAGAAGCAAAATAATCATGGATCTTGTCCCTACACAGCTCTACCTCCTGTCCCAAGAGATTTCACTTCAATTTCAAAAGTGTTTCTTTCTCTCTTTTTAAATAAAAACTATCCTTTGAGTGTATTCTGGCTAATTAACCTCTTTCATCTTTAATCTAGGATTTGGGGTATAGGGGCAATCAAAAGAAGAAAGAGGCTTTATATATTGGACCCATCTGGAAAGCTCAGGTTTATTTTTCCTATTAGTCTTTGTGAAATTCCAGCAGCTAAAAAAATTATTATAATTTTAAAATAGAACATAAGTATGTGTGAAAGGCAATAAAATTTTATCCCTTCACAATTAAAAATAATAAATTTTCCTGTTCAGACTAGAGGTTAGTAGAGATCCTGTCAGTTCTTCATTATCTGAAGGGAGATTATCCACTTTATCAATTATAAGTATTATGTTTTTAATCCCACTAGATGACTGATTTCAGGGGGCTACCCTTGAAATTACCTCATCAGCTTGAGTTCAGGGAATATAAACTCATTTTAACACTAGCTTCATAAAAAAAATAAAAAAACCTTAAGTTAGCTAATGGGAAATCGACAAAAATTTATCACAAATTTGCTATCAATATCACTTAATATTCAATGTCTTCACCCTGTACTTACTTCCAAATGAAAGGAATGATATGAACATCTTAGTATCATCGGTTACAAGTATGACCACCTTAGGTTCACAGAATTTTTATTGAAAGTGACCTTGGAAATCTGGTTCACATTCCACTTTTTTACAGATGCCAAAAGGAAAACTGGAAGTTATCCAAGGTCATGATAGTGAGTAGCAGAACTGGGGTTTGAATCCAGATTATTCTGACTCCAAATCTAGCACTTTTTTTAACTACAGTATGAACTGTAATGTTTGCACTTTTTGACTCCCAAAGCTACACAGAAATTAAGTGGCAAAATTAATTGGATTCTAGGTGTCCTGAGAATGGGACAAATAATTTTTTTAATGTCCTTTTCAAAATAGGGCAGAAGAATACTGGGGGGGGATTATATGTGAGTAATTGTAAAAATAAATAAGTTCATCATTACTCATTGATTTGTTGGAAGCTGGTAATATACTTTTTTTTTTATTTTCCATTATCCAAAGTCAATGTATTCACTTTGCTAGATCTTCTCACAGTCTGCATTTTCATTACAGCTGGGAGCTTTAAATCTGAGTTCTTAAGTGGTGATGACTTCTTCATTGACCATAGCTGACCATGGAGAAGTTAGGAAGCACAGTTAAATGGTTCAGTGGATAGGATGCCAGAAGTAGAGGCAGGAAGAAGTTAGTTCAAATCTGAACTCAGACATTTACTAGCTGCGCTAGTTACTTAACTTTGTTTCCCTCTCATCAAATCACTCTAATACCTCTGTTAAGAAAATCCCAAATGGAATCATGATGAGTCCACAACAATGGAACAACCAAGAGAGAGAATTTGGAGAGGGAAGAGATGAGAAGGAAAATGGGAGTTACTTTTCCTTTTAATTTCATTCTCCCAATTTCAAGTGATCCCCAACAATTTCACGAATGGCAAGACACTGGCAGTCAAACTTTACCTCATAAACACCAAAAATGCCTTCTTCTAATTCATTTAAGTAAGCAGTTTAGAAAAATTCTTAGTTTAAGGATTTGTATGTATTACAAAGTTATAATTTTTGAAAAGGATCAGTGTAATGGATTGATAGTTGACCTCAAAGTAAGGAGGAACAAAGAAAGAAAAAGGAAGACAAAATTCTAGTTGTACTATAGCACCAACACATATTATTAACTCAGTTACCCTGGGGAAGTTGCTGAAGTGTTAGGTAGTTAACTGCATTGATAGAAAGAGTCTCTTTAAGAGGAGTTTGCTATACTAATGAAATCATAGAAATGGAAAAATAATAATTATAATATTTTTTCTTTGTGCTTAGCACCTGGACCCTCTTTTGACTTCATGTTAGGGAATTTAAGGGAGTTGAAAGAAACAATTAGTGAAATCTCTATGACTAGCACACTGTTGAGGATGAAAATAGGAAATTTTCTAAAGAGACCCAGGTGGCTCTAGGAAGGTCTTTAACCAATTCAGATTTTAAAGTAAAATGTACAAAAGATGGAAACAAGAGCAAATATAGTACCAAAAACTATAACATCCTTGCAAGAGGCTATTACAAAAAAGTCAGGAAACCTGGGATAAGTTCTAATTATGACACCCAATAACTGTGAGACCCTGAGCAAAGACTGATTTATTTTCCTGATCTTTAAAATTCAAATACTACTTCTTGTATCAAATAGGTTCTTAGGGTAATTATAAAAGGCTTTTTGGAAGTATTAAAACACTACATAAATATGACATTATAACTATATGAATAGTGTAAGGAACACCACAGATCAGAACAAGTTGAGGATCGCAAGGACGAAAAATTTGATTTCTATTTAGAAAGCAAAAGGAAGCTCACAAAAGGAATAGAAGTACTGCTTAGAAATGGTGACAGGAGATGGAGAGAAGACAAAATTCAATTTTTATAATTCAGTTTTAGCTACTGAACAGCATTATATTTAGGTTGTGACATATTGAACAAAATGATTAATACATGAGACAAAGGAATATATTCATATACATAGAGAGACAACTATGCCCACAGTTTAAGGATATGTAACTATTTAGAAAGAATGTTTTACATATCATCTATTTATCTTGAAAAATATATATGTGTGTATATATATATATATATATATATATATATACATATGTATACACAGAGCCACAAGTAGGCTATATAAATCAGATAGGATGCATGTATATATAGTCTATATATCTTAAAATTTAGTTTGATTACCTAGAGAACAGAAGACTAGAAGCACATGATAGTGATCTTTAAGTTTTTGAAGGGATTATTATTTAGAAGAAGGTCCCAAATTCATAGCAATAGATAAAAGTCACCTTTATAAAAGGAAAACCTTCTTAGCAATTGGAGCTATCCAAAAAATATAATGAATGTCTTGGGAGGTAGAAGATTTCCTTTCAATGGAGTTCTTCAGACAGAATAGTCTGGATGAACAGCTTTGGAGATTCCCATTCAAACAAAGGTTAGACAAGGTAACTTCTTTGAACCCTGAAATTCTGTGATGTGTTTTCACTTCCTACTCCAAATATACCCTCTTTTCTCACCTACTCACTCAACTTCAGAGTTCAGGGCTTACTTCTCATATTGGAATAATGAGGTACAAATCTGTGTTATAAGAACAGAGTGAATTTAATATTTCCTATTATTCAGTATCTCTCTGCCTTGATAAATTAGACTTGAGACCTGGATCCAAATTTCAGAGTGACATTTTTCACTTATGATGTTTACCATTAGCACCCATATAGGTGGAGACTACTACTAAGAAGTAGATGACCACAACCAAAACCAACCAAGTAAATCATGGTATGAACTGCATGAAGCAAGGCTTCCTTCTTACTTGCCTTTACCAGAGTCTTTTACCCCATAACCCAATTGATAGGAAGTAGGATTATTGGAGATGGTTTTAATACTGGGGGAGTCTCTTGGTTTTAAATTGCTTCTAACTTTCTTCTATATAAGTAAGGGATCATGGTGCCTCTTCAATGCAGGACAAGTTTTGACTGCTGCAGATAAGCTCCAGATTAGTGAAAGGTTAGTCTTGAAATATGAGGTGAAGCATTCTGCCTTGGAGACCAAAAGGATGGGAAAGTATTAGATCATATAAAATAGAATTTTATTTTAAAATGTAAAAAGTATTCTTAGCTTGGAGGGGCCATATGAAAAATAATGGTGGCTTGGATTTGTACTGTGAACCACAGATTATCAACCTCTAGATCAGAATGTCCCTCTCATTCTAAGTACTGTCCTTTACTTTGGAGGAAGAGATATTTAGTAAGACATTTTTAAGTATGGATTTTAGGTCTGGAGACCTGGCTTCAATCTCTTACTGACTGAGTGATCTAAAAAAATCTGAAATCCTAAAGTGCTAGATACTTATGCTGGGCAAGCAACAACTCTATTTGCCTCAGGTCCTCATCCACACCCAGCTCTAAGAAGGGACATTTTGAGGCATTACTAAATGTTTAGTAATTACTAAACTAAATGTTTAGTAATTATTAAAGGTTACTAAATGACAGAAGGAAATGGCAAACTATTCCAGTATTTTTTTTTTAGTTTTTGCAAAGCAATGGGGTTAAGTGGCTTGCCCAAGGCCACACAGCTAGGTAATTACTGAGTGTCTGAGGCTGGATTTGAACTCAGGTACTCCTGACTCCAGGGCCAGTGCTTTATCCACTGCACCACCTAGTCGCCCCTATTCCAGTATTTTTGCCAAGAAAACCTTAAATGGGGTTTCAGAGAATTGGACATGATTGAAAAGACTAAACAGGAACTATTACAACAAAAGACCCCTTCTAAAAACAAATGCATGCTTGAACATTTAACTTGCCTGTAAATCAATCAATCGATAAACATTTATTAAGTACCTAGGATGGATGTGTTAAGAAAGGAAAATCATGTGATATGGCAATCAAAGAAAATAATCTATTTTTAGATTTCATTAAGAGAGACAGTGTCCAGAACAGTGGGGAATAGATAGTTTCTCTTTACTCTGCTCTAGTTAGAAGGGACATACTGAGGCATATCCTGAGCAGACTTACTAGGATGCTGTGAGAACTCAAGGTCATGTCATTAGAAGAGGTAGAGGAGTATGGTGGTCTCCTTTGAATAAATGAAGGGTCATCACAAGGTAGAACAATAATTTTCTAAAGGAACTTATATAGAACCCCCTAAATTGAAAAGGCACTTAAGAGATCAACTTATCCAGCCAATGACTAAACAGTGATCTCATCTATAACATCCCTGACCAGTGATTGTACAGGTTCCTCAGAAGACTTCAAATGTCAAGACACCTTCCTGCCTCCTCAGATAACTCCTATGTTGGAAATGATTCCTTTTCATTTCATTGAAATCTGCCTCTCCAAATCTTTTGCCTGTTACTCCTGATTATTTCCTTCAAGACCAAGTAGAACAAGTTTAGTTCCATCATGTGAAAACTCTGCAGATATTTGAAGAAGAAAAAATGCAGGCTGAAAGACCCCAGATTAAGAATTCCTGATCAAATCCAATACCCTGAAGAGGAAAGGACATTTTTAGGAAAGTTAAGTATACAAAACAATTCAAGGACTGAGAACTACCCATCCCCTACCCCCCCAAACACCCTACAGCAGCTTAAAAATTTTCTTGTTAATCACCTAAATTGTGTGAAAATGCAGGATAGCAATATTTAATTGGAATGGTCAGGATGATTTGAAATTTGAGACCATGAAATTTAAAGAGTTGTTGGGTATAAAATAATAATAATAATAATAATAATAATAATAATACTAGTAATGATAATAATAATAATAACTAATAGCTAGCATTCTAAAAGTGATTTAAGGTTGGTAGAACACTTATTTTAGTTAGGATCAATATATTATCTCAGTTGATCCTCACAACTCTGTGAAGTAGTGCTATTATTATCTCCATTTTACAGAAAAGGAAAAAAAAATTAGTGAGTCAAGTGAGTTGCTTAGGGTTACACAGTTAATAATATCTAAGACAGAATTTAAAACCAGATATTTTCAGATTCCAGGTCTGGTGAATTATCTTCCTGACCGAAAGTTTCTGAAGACGAAAAGGGTTCAGGATAGGTAAGGTACAGAGCAGGTCCAGAAACCGACGAATGCTTCTGTTTTATCATTGTGCCTGGAATCCTGCTCCTGTGCCAAAGTTGATGAGAGAGTGCTCAAAACGTTTATTCTTGTATTCTTGTCTATATTTCTTTTCTTGCTGACCCACAGTTTCACCAGCTCAGTTTTTCTTCTTCTTAATGATTTCTTCACATCTAATTCAGATTGCCAGTTATAACCCCAAACGTGACAGGACCACTATTATGTGATTCCTCAAAACTGCCTGAAGTCCAAAAAGGAGAGAGGAGTCTTAGCTATTTTTTTCCTTTAAAAATAATCAGTAATAAAAGTCATGACTCTACTTTCTTTCTATTGCTTTTAGTACATATTTTGTCCACATAAATCTTGGTGGATTTTCTCAACTGGTTCCTGGGGCAGTAAAGAGGAATTGCTAAGCCCAGATGAGATTATTAGAAAGTTTAGAGGGGGCAATTCCCAAGGGAGTGTGATAGAGAGATATGTGCCCAGAAAGAAGGAATAAGAGGTCTTAGGGTGGAGAGGGGAGAATCTGAGGTTCTGGGCACCATTTCTGAGTTTTCCACTTACTAATTTTATGACCCCCTGACCAGGGACTTCCTCTCTCAGGTATACACTTTTTTTGGTAGGTGAAATGAGAGGAGTCAGACAAAATGACTGCTAGTCTTTTTCATTTGGGATTGGACTTTGAGAACCTTTCCAGTATCATGTCTATGATATTATAAAACAATAAGATTAAGAGCTTATAATCCACTTTAAAGTTTGCAAAACAACTTCTCAGTACAAATATTATCACCTCTACTTTCCAGATAAGGAAATTGAGCCATGAGATTAAATTTAATTATCCAGGGCAGCTAGGTGGCACAGTAGATAGAGCACAAGCCCTGGAGTCAGGAGGACCTGAGTCCAAATCTGACCCCAGACACTTAATAATTACTTAGCTATGTGACCTTGGGCAAGTCACTTAACCCCATTGCCTTATGAAAATAATTTTTAAAAATTATAGTTATCCAGTAAATATCTTAGGTAAGATTGAACCCAGGTGTTCTGACAGCAAAGCCATCATTCTAACAAGTGTGCTATATTGTCTCTACAGGAAGCTTATTTTTCAAACTTCTAATATAATGTCATCAACATAGATTATATAGGCTATAATCACAATAAACCCAAGAGAATACCTTTTCTATTCTTCTTTAACAGCTCTGATGATACCTGCCCTTCAAGGCCTAGCTCAAATTCTACCTTGTCCATACATTTTCTCTAATTCTCTTTTCTAAAATCTTGCAACACTTATATTCTTCAATACAACATTTGATAATTATATAGTTTTTATAATTATATAGCCCTATAATAACAATCTTAAAATTTTATCATATAAGTTATATAGTTATAATCATATTACTAGTCTTATCCCTCCAACTATATTGTAAATGATTCAATATTAGGGTCTGATTTCTATTTCTCTTATATTTTCCACCATGCTTCACACAATGTCTGGGAAAGACTACATTTACACCTCTCTAATTAACTTAATATGACTAATTTTATTTTTAATATTCTTAATTATGTACCTGCTGTATCTCTTTGCTTCAGGGGAACCATCCTTCATATCTTAATTAATGGCTATCACTTCTATGGCCTAGCATAATGATTCTGAAAATAGTAGGTGCTTAATAAGTATTTGTTCAAATGTACTCAATCAAACAATAAATTTAGGAGAAGTCATTGGGTAAATATTTGATGACTTATTTGGATTTTTTCCCCTCCAGATTCAAAATTCCATCTGTCAAAGCTAATGTCTAAATGACATATTGTAGGGAAAAGGAATAAAACAAAAAATACTAGAAATAGCTTTGGAGGAGGCTATAGAATAATCAGGTGTTCCCTTTCAAGTAATGAGAGTATAATGCAGGAGTATGCTGATAAATGCTTAATAATGAATTCTTTGTTTAAAAAAAGTACCCATGACACATTTTTAAGCTTAATATGCATAATTAGCATTTTCTCCATCACTTTAAGTCTAGACAATCAACAAAGCAATAAATCAAACCTGGATTTGAAGCATTTGTCAATGCTTGTACTGAAAGTTTAACAATCAACTCATGGGAACCTGTTTGAACCAGTACATCAGTAGATGGACAACAATAAGAAACAGAGTATGTCATAGGGAAAAGAAAGTTCTTCCCCTGACCCCCCATCTAGAATATAGGAATGGTGAGATATATACAGCATGAAAATATAGGAAAGCCAGAGCAGAACTCTGATTAGAAACTCAATTTCCAGAGGAATTTAATTAATTCAGGCAGTTGAACTTGACAATTCATAATTATCATGGCTCTGAAATTCAAATGAACCTCAAAGATTATCCTGGCTTGCTTCTTCATTGTACATTTGAGGAAAGGGTTCCTGAGAGCTTAGGACTTGCCCAAGGCCATGCAGGTGAGCTGTAAGAAATAAATATGGTTCTACTGCTTTTATTGTTTATTTATAGTGGATTTTGTTTTTGTGGTTTAGTCACCATAAAAGTACTACTCAGAAAACTCACTATGATGTACAAGCCACCCAGGGTTCTTGAGGGCTCTACCAGAGAAACATAAGCTCTGGCAAATATTAGCAAGATGAAAGACTTCAAATTTAGAGCATCCAATGTGTTCATTGTCTAAAAATCAGTCTAAGTCTAAAAAAATTCATGAATAGAATGTTATCAACTGATGGTTTTGGTTTATTTTTTTCAGTCACAGCAACTAAAAGAACATCTGCTAAGGTATGGAGGTTTTATAATCTGTAAGAAAGAGGACTCTCACTAAAAAGTCATGAATCTTAGAAATACTGAAATAAGGTTGCATTATAAAAAGATCAGAAAAATCTATGATTTGTACTGGCTCTTTCCAGTGATTTTTGGGGATGCAATTGACAAGGATAAGGACTGAAGTCTCCTGGAATAGAGAAAGGAAGAAAAAGGTCAAGACCAGCAAGTTCCTATTTCATTAGGTATATTATTTTGGATAATTTATACAGAACCAGAAGTAATTCTCAGAGAAGTGGTAGAAATGGAGCAAAACAGAATTCAAGCAGTGAATAAAGATATGGAATAAGATGAAATTAAAGAATTTAATGCTGATTTATTATAGGCCTGCCTCAACGATGACAAAACTGCTAAAAGACAACATCTCTGTTCTGGTGAGGGGAACAGTTGGCATGAAACTTTATGGAGAAGAGAGAGACCTTGTCCCTTCTTCCTCAGAGAAGACACATTTCCTAATTTTCTTTGAGGAGAAATCAGGAACTGAAAAAGGTGGGCATGCAGGCATGCAGAACCATTAGTTCTTCTATTGGTGTAACTGTCCTAACAACTCTTCAGTGGCTTATTCTGTATTCTGTATTCTCTACAATTAGAAGCCACACCCAAATTTAAGACACTCTTTGGATCAGCCTCTATTAAAAAATTACATTTCATGAGACTCCATCTGGTGATTTTTATTTTAGCAGCCCAAACTAGAAAATGCAGAACCTCCCAGTAATAACATTTAATTAAACAGAAAGCAAAGTAAATGAAAGAAAAACCACCACCAGCAACAGCAACCCCCACTCACCCCCCCCCCCACACACACACACACATATCACTGACTGCTCAGGGGTATATATGAAGATAAGTATCCACGTCACTTGTGGGAAAGGGATCACTTGTAATTTAAAGAACTAATGCTCTTGGGACTGTGTCCCTACTATAACAACTTGTCTCTGATAATTCTACTTGATACTTCCCTGAAAAACTATAATATACTTTATTTACAGGCTTCAAACTGTGGACTTTTGTTGTCAACTACTGGGTTACTTTTTAAAAAATTGATGTTAGTATATTTCACTGCTAAGATGTTACCATTATCTACAGCTTCTCCAATGAATTCCAGGTCCCAGGTATCTTTTTTCACTACAAGAGTTAGTTTGCAATTCTTTTGTGAGCTTTAATTTCAGAGATATTTCTGTTCTTTTGTGATTCAAACCTGAAGCAGTATAACAGCTGGTATAGCAACAGACCCTCAGATGAGTTTCTTCATCCTGAGGAATGCCACATTACTGTTTGATATATCAGGAGGAATGAGAAAATTCCTTTCAACTGCTATCATGTCTGTGATTATTAGTTAGTGGTTATTATCATGGTACTTTATTTAGCCAGGTTTAAGAGTGAAGTAGAACTCATGGCCTTTATCCCGAATGCTTGAAGTCATACCCAAATCTCTGCCCTACCTAGGCTGCTATGCCAGAAAAGATCAAACCTCTCTTAAATTAAAACTCTTCTCTCTGTAACAAAAGTGACTGGTTTGGAATAGTCATTGTTGCACTTACCCCTTACTTTTTGGAGGGCTTCAAAACGATAAGAATAATTCTCATAACTTGGTGGAAGCAAACTTGATGAAGGTTAGAGGCAAAAAAAAAGTAAATGGAAAGAGAATAAAACTTGCCTTTCAACATTTCAAAAACACTTAATAGATGATAAGATTCAGAACCAGAAAGCATCTCAGAAGTCACCCATGTCATACTCTCTACTTCCCAGATAGGGAAACTGAGACTTAGAAGGACTGAAGAATTCAAATGAGTATTAATTGTCCTCTGGAATCTGATGTATTGAAAGTGGATTCTGGATGTTTTCATTAACTCATTATCTGACCTTGGATAAGTTGGTTTCCCTATCTCTACCCTAACTTCCTCATTCATTAAATGAGGAAATGGACCAGATTAATCTTAAAATTTTAACAGACCAAAATGCCATGAAATCTATTTAATGCAGAAAAATACTAATAGGAAGTTCATACTGTCTTATTTATTTAATTATTAAATGCTTTTTAATATTTTAATATTAAAATTTTTAATGTTAAAATAGTATTTTATTATTAGATGAATTAAATATCAATAGAAATAACCAAAATTGCCCCGAGGGAAGGAATTTTTTACACTGAAATAAGTTAATGTCAAGGCAAAAACTGTCCTAACAACTCTTCAGTGGCTTATTCTGTATTAGTGAGCATTCTTTTTCTTTCTTATTCATTTTTTCCTCTCATATAGTCATTGATAATACATACTCTCTTCTTCCAGTTTTGATTTTTCCTTTTATTACTATATTTAATAAAGATATTTCCAAATTTCCTTATAAAATGTCTCATATTTTAGTTTAAGTTGCATTAGAATATCCATTTTTATTAATTTATAGCATTTAATTCTCTTATTATTCAATATTTATGCTGTTTCAAACTTTTTCAGTTACAAGCAATATTGCTATTAATATATTTGAATAGTATTTTTATTTCAATAACACTTTTAGAGTATTTAAAAACAATTGGATTATTGGGTCAAAGACTGTGATTATTTTTGTAACTTTGACTCCATACTGACACATTCTTTTCCAAAAAAAGTCTACATTCTATAATTCTAAGTTTAATGTTAGCAGCAAATAAATGTACTTCCCTCTACCCCCATGATCCTTCAACATTGAGCTTCATTTATTCAAATTGTTTTTGACAATTTGATGGACATGAGGTGGTACATGTTCTGGCCTAATCTTCATATCTTTAAGATACTTATCATAAGATACAACTTTATTAAGATCTTAAATTACGATATTTTATTGAATTTAGGTTTTTCCTTTCTGTTATTCTATACTCGAAAACTTATTAATCTATATAATGGCAACCAAGGGACCATATATTTTATTATATATCATATATTGATCTATTGTCAAGATTTCATTTGGATTATGGATACTGAATTGTGCCAAGAAAGTGTGAACAATTTGGTAGAGAGGAATGTTTTACCACAAGGTGGCACAACTAGTCACCAAACTGATCTTGTCAATCAAATTAAAAATTAGGAAGTCTACATGAATGCCATTATATAGCCACCTGGATAGCGAGAAGTGATGAAGAAATGCTAAGTTTTTATGAGTATCAGAGTTAGTCACTTTATATTCACTTGCTTTGCCTCTGTCTACAGAGCAATGTGAACTCAATCTCTAATGGGTATGAATTATTGTTAGAATTAGCTCTTTATCCCCTAACTCTGATAACCCCCTTAATTATCTAGATTTACTACATTCCCTGAAACTTTTGTCATATGACCTTGGTATAATGGACCTATTTCTCACAAAAGCAAACAAGTTTCTTTACTATAGTTTTACTTTTAGTATAGACTATATAAGACATAATGAATAAATCTACCAAGTGGCTATGTGCCTTCCACTCCTCTAGTCTTGGGATCTCAAAACACAGAAACTCTATCCAGGATGTAGCATTTTTATTGTTTTTTTTTTTAATTCTTCATAACAAATATCCTGTCAGCATAAAAGGAGTGCAAACAATACAGCACAGTTAACATCCATTATGGGACAGCTAAATGATGTAATGAATAGAGTTCTCAGCTGGTGTCTGGAAGATGCACATTTTTAGGTAATATCTGATATGAGATATTACTAGCTGTGTGGACAAGTCACTTAGCCCTGTTTGCCTCAGTTTCCCCTTCTGTAAAATGAGATAGAGAAGGAAATGACAAACTAATCCAAAAGCTGTGACAAAAAAACCCAAAATCTTAATTGGGTTCACAAAGACATAGAAATAACTGAAAATGACTGAACAACAAAAATAATCATTCATTATGTGATCCTTACTTCTGGTAAGACCTTTCATTAAATGAAGATACAGGAATTTTGTATATGTAGCACAAATTATGGAACCTGAGATCTAATGTAAATTTGACCTCCTGAAGACTGCATGTTCTCCCAGGCAGAGACTTCTTGCCTTACTGCAACTAGCCAAGTTAGAAATAGCTGAGTATTCTCAGTAGCAAGTTCCCATGAAGAATCGTACTTCCATTCCATGCTCAGATTCCTCTTTGACTTCCAGACATTTACTTAGCTACACTTTTTATCTATAGTGTTTGCTTACTTTTACCCTGACTTCCCCTTCCTATAGTCAAAATTCTACCATTTTGTTTTGGGTGGGGAACAGCAAAAAGAGCTGATATCAAGAGAGGTTTAGCATACCTGTCTGACCCAACTACCAAGAAAGTTGGTTGGATGAGGGGTAGACTTGTACCCCTTGCTAATTACTGGCTGTGATTCTAGTTTGGAGAGGAAAATGATGACAAAACTGCTAAAAGACAACACCTCTTTTCTGGTGAGGGGAACAGTTGGCATGAAACTTTATGGAGAAGAGAGAGACCTTGTCCCTTCTTCCTCAGAGAGGACACATTTCCTAATTTTCTTTGAAGAGAAATCAGGAACTGAAAGAGGTGGGGCATGCAGGCATGCAGAACCATTAGTTCTTCTATTGAAGAAAATAGGGTAATGCACAGTATATTTTGGAAATAATTCTCTAAAAAAGGTTAAAGGAGAAAAACATTTTAATTTCCATTCTTTTCATAAACACCTTTATAAATTATAATTCATAGTTCCAAGTGGTTTGCACCTTAAGATTTAAGCTTCATTTATCTATAAGATTCATTTATATAGATCAACTCATTCCCCTGCAATGATAAATAAACAAGGTATTGTTATATGCAAGAGATAAATTTCATATCTTACTTTGCAGTCAGTTTCCTACTAAGTAAACATAAAGAACAAAGGAAAACATTTCAGTGGTTCTTGGGTGACAGGCTGAGATTCAGGCCAGTAAGACCTTACTTTGGAGAAAGTGACAAGCTGTAACACTTGGAACAAGGAGATCTAATTCTCAAAATAAGCTTGAAGGATTCCATGTCCTAGAGCTCTATCTGGCAAGGCTGTCAAATCCACTTTTTAGTGAGTAATACATCTGAATGCTGACACCCATGGAACTGGATTACTGATCACCAGAGCTAATACAGAGTCTATAGATTAAATGAAATCTTTTTTCTCAAACAAAATGAGAATACTCTTTCTTTTGAAATGCAGATCAAGCACGATCTTCTCCATGAAACTTTTCCTAATTCCCCTAAATACTAGAGCCCTCCTTCTGTAACTACCTTATATTTAATGATTTTGTATATATTTGTATTTAATGAACTATGTTTTCCTTCTAAGCATTTGTATACATGAATTTTGTCTCCCTCTTTAAAATGTAAGTTTCTTATGAGTGAGCATATTTCTTTCTTTGTGCTTGTACCCACAGCACCAAACTCAAGACCTGGCACATTAAATAGTTGCTTAATAGATATTTATTGAATTAACTGTTTTGAGCTTCCCAAACTTGACATGGTGCAAGGCCTATTTACCCTGCATCAAAGGAGAGGGGCACTCCATATTTTGATTTCTCCCTTATCACTTCCAGGAGCATGAACAGGAATAAATGAAGGTGACTTTTTCCATAAAAAGGAGCAAAGAATGTCCTCCTGTTTAAAATCTATATCTTATCTTAGTGCTTAATATAGTTTTTCCTCATCTAGTAGGTATTTACTCACCATTCGGATCAATGTGTTGAATTTGTAATTTGGATTTTTAAAATCCTATTTTTGGGCAATGGTAAAACGATTCTTAATTAACCCAACCATGAAAAAAATAATTTTCTGATAGAGGGAATCCCCAAAGAAGGGTTTGATCTCATGCCAAATTGGATCCATCATTCAATGCAACTGCCCAAGAAATGAAAATGTTGGAAGAATAGATACAGGCAATAGATCTGTGATTGCATCAATAGATGAAAAAGCTCCTCTACCCAGATGCAGGTGAGTACCTTCTGTAAAATGGGGAGCCTTACAAAGTTTCCTGGAACACTTGAAGGTATTCTTTAAAAGGTAACTAGCACAGGTAACATTGTCAGTGTCAGAGCTTGAGCCTTCCTGACTCCAGACCTGGACTCAAAAGTAGCCTCTCAAAGTCTGGAAGTACGCCTTCCACCAGAACTTGCATGGTATGTAACCTATTCCTCCACATGAGGTTGCTGAGAATATCAAATGAGATGGGATGGGAAAGCATGTTAAGAAGTGTAAGGCACCATGGTTGTCAAGGATTATTATTATCCCCTTAGGGTTTTTAACTCATCTTTTTATCTGCCTTGGAAACAAATATCAAGAATTAATTCTTAGCTAAGATGTCAAGTTTAATTCATCACCTCTCCTACATACATTTGCATTTTAAAAGGGACTTCTAGAGACATAATGTCATAGTCTCAAGGCATGATTCTAATGGGGGGATTTTAGGCACTAGCAGGCAAGCTGGTGAAGGAAATAGCTTGAGGCTTACAATATCTTCCCCAAACTTCTCAAATCACAGAGTGCTAACAACTCCCTGTTTGCATGTATCAACATTCCCAGGTACAATATTCATTTCATAAACATGCTTTTTCCTCTTGGCTGCACTCCTTTGGACTGCATCATGCCCCCAGGAACCTCATCATCACGGACCTTATCATCCTGCAAGACTGTATCAGTCTAATATCATTTGATATTCCTTTATCAGCAACTGCTGCCCCCCCGACTGGAGGGTGAGAGGATGAGTCTTCTCAGAATTGCAGGATAAGTAGAGCCCCCACGACAGTCATCTCTTTGTTTCTCATCTGACTGCACCCCCTTGCACTTCTCTATTATAGTTTCATGTAGGATACCTCCCCCCACTGCTGGTGAAAACTTTCTTTTGTGTATGTTTGTCCTCCATTAGATGTAGGCCTCCTTGAGGAGAGGGACTTTCTTTCTTTTTCATATTTATGTCCCCAAATGCTTGCCACAGTGACTGGCTCATAGTGGGTGCTTAATAAATGTTTATTGATTGACAGTTGGTTCTTTTTTAATAGGACTGGGGCCTGCATTTGTAAGTTCTTTGGTTTTGGGGGACTCTAAGGTAAAGAAATTCTTTCTAACGAGAAAGTCAGCATTTTTTCCACAGCTTAAGAGTCTTTGACTCTGGGGGTGGCTAAGTGAATAGAGCATTGGCCCTGGAGTCAGGAGGACCTGAGTTCAAATACAGCCTCAGACACTTAATAATTACCTAGCTGTGTGACCTTGGGCTTTGCAAAAATAAAAAACAGTCTTAGATTCTTAGAGGAGACTTTTAGATTCCTTCAAGCAAGTGAAAGTCATAGAGAGGTGTCTAGAACACTGCAAGTTAAATGACTTACCTAGGGTTGTGTAGGCAATATGTGGCATGGATGAACCTTGAACCCAGGTCTTCCTGATTTTGAGATAGCTCCCTATCCACTTTAACATCTGCCTCTCTTAGGAAAAAAATACAATGAAATCAAGTATCATAAAAGGAAATAACATGTTTTTTTGGCTTATTAAGGGTCACATATCCATTATGTTATCTGTGATATACTGAAAAAAAGTTCTGGACTTGAAGCCAGATCTACATTCAAAACCTACTAAGGTTTTTGCTACCTCTGTGACCATGAGAAGGTGATGATTTAAGTTCTATAGTCCTCAGATTAATCTGTAAAATGGCAAGGGAGGCTCTCATGGTTCCACTCCTCCCATCAAGTGAAAGGGCAAGTGATTATGTCTGACATCACCAAAGTTGAGAGCACTGTTTCCTATGCCTATCCAGAGCCAAGGATTTGAATTAGACGATGTGTTACCTGGGAGGGGTGGTTTTCAGGTAAGCAAAGACAGCTATCATAGATTAATTACATTTTTAATTCATTACTATCCATTCTGCCTTTAGCCACTAAGTGGCATTGCTAACCAATATTCAAAGAGAAGAATTAGGCTCTGGATAAATTCAATATTGAATCTGAAAAGTGAAAGCTCCGAAACCAGTCAAGAGAAGTTCTGTGGAAGGAGTAAACTCTCCATGGTTGTCAGAGAATAAGTGATCTGTTCTTTCCAGTTGCCACAACATAAACACTCACTGGCCACACCTACACACACACACACACACACACACACACACACACACACACACACACACACACACAAACAATACTGCAGCTGCTCTAGGTGACTGAACTCATCTCTTTTTTCTCAGAGATTAGGTTATTTTGAATTTTCCTAATTAGAAATAGTTGTGAACTCCTACCCACCAGAAGCCCTATCTCCTCCATGAAATGAAAATTTCATGGTGCCCTAGACATGTAACCCTGTTCCCTCACAAGAACAGACAGGCAAGATTGAATGCTGTATAGAAAGATTGATTGCCATGCTTGAAGTCAATGAAAGCAATAAGCAATTTGGACTAGACTATCTTCCATATACTTCTCCAAGATGGGGGGAAATAGGGAAGGCTACATGGAGGAATTAGCATCTGAGCTAATTGTCCAAGGAAAATAAAGATCCTGAAAGGTAAGGACCCAGGGCATTTAAGGTATCCAAGTTAGTCTTTGCACATTGCCATCATCATCATCATTATCACTATTACAAGCAGCAGCTTTAAATTTTGTAAAGTACTTTATTTTGCTCAGTACTCACAACAACAGTGTGAGACATGGAGGCTGAGAAATTAATTTGTTAGTTTGTCCTTGATTTTTCCAAGGACTCTCTACTAATATGTGTCTGAGACAGGATTTTAACTCAGGTTTTCCAGAGATAAAGCTTTGCATTCTATTTACCATGACACTTAATAACTATGCCTGCATATACATAAGGAAGAGATGGTTGAAATTAAGGAATAAACTCATAGACTACTTAGACTTGAACAAAATTTTATAACATGGTATTAGGCAAAATAAAGTTGGGAATATAGTTTGAAGTCATATTGCCCAAAACCTTAAATTCCAAGATGAATAATTATATTTCTGAATAAACAAAATTATTTTGGCAGCTATATGGAGGAGAGAGAAAAAGTTGAAGACAATGAAACCAGCTAAGAGACTATTAGACTAGTTCAGGTGAAAAGTGATGATAACTTGAACTTAGATGCTCTTAGTATTACTAGTAAGAAGACAACAGACATGTGAGATTTTATAGCAATAGAACTATTTAGCCTTGGCAAAAATGGGTATAAGATATGATAGAGAAGAAAAACCTGTAGGTCTAAACACAAGTGTTTAGAGGAGATAGAAATTCCATAAAGGGAATGCTGCATTTAGAGGCTAACAGCCCATCAAAGTGAAGATATTCAACAAGAAATTAGAGATGTGGGACTGAAGTAAGGAGGGAGATTTAGAGATAGAGACAGAGATTTGGGAGTCATCTTCAAAGAGGTGGTAATTATACCTATAGGAATGAATGAGATCATTAATGTATGTTCTGCAGTCTTGGAAGGAACTAGACCAAGAAGAACAATGCCCTGGACATTTTCAGTTATGTGTATATTTAATTGTGTATGTTCATATCCAAGTATGGGAGTAGATGTAATAATGAACCCCAGTCACATGACACCCTTAATAATTGGTTGGGAATCTATTCACTCAGTGGCAATTAGGGAGGAAGAGATGTCAAGTACCTTACATATAGCAACTTGCATAAAGATGAACCACTCTTTCTTTCAGTGACAAATTATAGTCACCCAGCAGCCCTTTAAAAATTTCATAAACAATTATGCATTAAAAGGTTTTGTCTATCTTTCCTTTCCTTCTGAGGCCCCTTTTAAGTTTAAGCTGTTTATACCTCCCTTATTACTCCTATAAATTTGTAAATTTACTGGGATTGGGACTATGTATTCTTGCATCATTCTTGTCACCTAAAACAGTGCTTCACATATGGTCAACATTTTATGTCTTTTGAACACTGAATAATGTTTATCTTTATAGGTCCTGTTACTCTATGGAGCTTTGTTCAACACTCAGGATTTAGAAAGTGAACCATTTGGAGTATGTATTGGGAACTGGAAGAGCTGGTTGACCTCATTGGTGTATACCTGTGATCACCTGGCATCACATAAAATTGGATCACTTCCATTTGCTTTTTCTTTGGAAAATTCTGAAGATTATCTGTCGAGATAAAATCCTGGCACAACTCTAATACAGCCCTAGGTGGCTTTGCAGCTTTCTTGGCCAAGTCACCAAATATCTTCAAGATTCTTCAAATTCAAACTTTGAGATTCCTTTCAGTTGGAGCTTGTGGACTGAGGGTCCTAATCAGTATAAAGCATAAGTAGAACCCACCCACTGTGGTGGAAATAGAAATCTATTTGCTATTCTTTTTTGTTTTGTTTTGTCTCTGCTTTACAGAATCTCTCAGCACAGAGAAGGTGTTCAATCAAAGAAAGAGATCTCTGTCAACTGGTCATTGCATTATGACTAGAGAGATTCCTTATGTCTTGATTCAGTCCTCTCCATCTTCAGTCTGTTCCTGAATCTCATTCATTATTTTTATTATTCATCTTTCACACTAGAAGAAGACCAATGACATCATCACAATGTCAGGGTCAAGGAAAACTGTGTTTGACTGTGACTGATGAGATCAATATGAGCTCAGAAGTCTGGCACCAATAGTCCATTTGAATATTTGGAATAGTCAAATGAGTCTAGATTTGCAAATCTTACACTCCCTTTGTGCTACTGTGATTCTGCTTTGGTTGGTCATAGAGAACAGTACCTTCTTTGATGTGGTTGTACCATATTGGGTATTCCTGGGCAAAATAATGCATATTTCATGATCAATACTAAAGGTCTCCAGAGATGTCTTGAGAATGTGCTGGCAATGCTTCTTCTGAATTCCATGTGAATTCTCCATAAAATAGTGTGTTAGGTAAACCTAATTTGATATTTGGGCTTTATGGCCAACCCATTGGAGTTTTGCCAATATCTTATCTTGACTGATAATCTTCAGAATTTTCCTAATACAATTCAAATTTTCCATTGCAATTCAACTGATTCAGTTCTATGGTATGGTGCTGCTAGAGTGTCTAGATATCACAGGCAAACAGTAATGAGATCAGCACAAGTCTGTAGACCTTCAGATGGGAAGTAGCATAATACTTCTTCATTCCCATACTTTCTTTCAGAGCCTCCCAAACTCTGAGCTAGCTCTGTGTTTGTCAATGTATACATTGACCTCATCATCTATGTGGACATCTCTGGAAAACTAAAAAAGGTACTGGCATTCAGATTCAAATTTTTTCTCTATTTGCCATAAACAATGGTTCCAATTATGGATGGTGTGGTATTGGCTGGTGGAGAACCTCCGCTTTCACAGTTGTATAATCATCTCAATGCTATCCCCCTACAGTTCTATACATTCTTCTTCTCTCTATTTCCATTAAAACTATTCTATTATTGGGGCAGCTAAGTGGCACAGTGGATAGAGCATCAGCCCTGAAGTCCAGAGGACCTGAGTTCAAATCCATCCTCAGACACAATAATTGCCTAGCTGTGTGATTTTGGGCAAGTCATTTAACCCCATTGCCTTAAATAAATAAAATTTGAAGAATGGTTCTATTATTAATAAATACCCCCTTTGTCTAAGATCTCTGCTTTCACCCTATAAAATTTCCATTATTATCTACTATTATTGCTTGTTTTTCCTTCTACCCATCTATATGGTTCTTAGTTTCTTTGCTGTATCTTCATCCTTCACCTGCCTTCTAAGTGGTTGTGTCATCCTTCAGTGCTCTGTCCTAGACCTTCTTCTTTCTCTCTAACAAACTACTTTATCTGAACCTAATACCTCTTGAGAAAATTAAATTACTGTACTTCTTATTCTTCTTTGTAATTCAAATGTCACAGTCAAATGGAAATATCCTGTACAGATAGATACTCAGTACCTTTCCTCTTGACTGATGTCTCCCCTATTTTTCAAGAAATGTTCCTGGTTTTAGGTTTTGTTCATTTGAATCCCTTCCTAAAAACTTAATCACCTCTAAGCAGACTGATATGACTGAGTGCCTGAGGCCAATGAACTAAAATGAAATCGTGACCTAAGGGGCCTATCACCAGTAATTGCCACTACTAATAGACTAGTCAAACTTGTTCTCTTTTCATCAGATCTCTTCAACTCAGTACCTTAATTTGGTGTAGTTCTTTATAGTTTCCAAAGGACTTTCTATCTGTGCAACTATATTTGTATCACTCACCTGATCTCTTGGAATCTGTTTTGCTTGTAAACTGATGTGAAATACAACTTTTTAACACACACACACACAAAACTAGTGCCCTACCTCCTCATATAACTTGGTATTCATTTTAGATATATTCTATATACATACTTATGCTGAAACTCCTCTCAGAAGGTGAGTTCTTTTCCAGAGCTTCATAGGCACATAATGCTTAATAAATGTGTTATCTCCTGACCCTTATGTCTATCCTTCTACATACATAAGAAAGGGAGAGTAGCATTATCCTCATTTGGCAGATGAAGAAACTAAGCATCACATGAAAACTGCTCAGTTCAGAGTCTTTCATCTTATAACATTTTTCCGTGGCTACTTTCACAACACATTATAGAATTGGTGGGTGAATGGAATTGAGTAAAATATAAAGGATTTGAAAGGATTCTCAGACACTTAAAAATATTGTAATTATTACCATAATATCCTATTCCCAACCTCATTTTTTTTGCTTTTTTTGACACCCCAGAGACTATCAGACAGATGTGTCCTGCAGGTTCCTCTAAGCTGTCTTCTTAGTCTCTACACTTGATAATGAACAACAAAAAAATCAGTGTGATATTTTTTTCTTTTATTTATTCAAACCCATATTTATTATGCGCCTTCTTAACAAGGTAATCTGCTTACACTGTTTAAAATTTTTCAATGAGAGGTGTCCTGAGGAGCAACTATGACAATCTGGAAGAATTTTTCTACCAAACTCTGTCTTTTTCTTATCCCTCTCTTAGAAAATCCCTTCCTGTTTTTCTAGACATCCTCAGATACCATCTCAGAACAAGAAGAAGAAGAAGAGAATCTATCCTTTTTATATATTGTTTTTGCTACATCATTTTGTCGTTTAAGTCCTAATTTCTCTTTCATAAAATGCCATGGCAGACCACTGTTCGGACCACCAACATTTTCAGGCAGAACCATTCACCATCCCTTGAACCCCCAGCAAGTCTTTACCAATAGGCATTTACAGGACTCACTTTTCTGATGACCAGATATTGGCAGAGTTCTTCCCCCTCCTTTCTACTGGTAAGGCTAACTTTCTCTGTGATTCTCTTCTCTCTTTTAGCTTTTGAAAGGGAAACCCACAAGGTCTTATCTTGGGGTGGAGGAGTCCCCAAGCTCAGTAGAGGCAGTGAGTTACTGCATATTCACTCTTGTTAGGACTGAGTAGAAAGGAAGCAAAGCCAGAGGTGAAGAAGAAAGGGGAGAAGGAGGGAAGGAGGAGGAGGAAAAAAATTGAAGGTTTTATAGAGCATTTATTAGCTAAGAACTGAAAATATTCAGCAAGGAGTCTTTGTGAAGGGTGACCTCTGCAGGGAAGAAAGGAAGGATATTTTAAGTCCTGGGTCTAAGACTACCTGACTGTGTGAACATAAATAAATCACTTGACCTCTCTGAGTCTCAGTTTCCTTGTTTGTTAAATGAGAATAGTAATAAATAAAGGAACTACCTTCACTAAGGAAAGCACTTGATCTGCTCACACCTCCATTGATAGACATGTCCTGAAATATATGTTCAGAGTAAGGTCAAAGTCAAGGATTTAATACAGAATTCAAATCCAAGGAGAGTCAAACTTATACATGTACTAGGTAGGAACCAAATTGAATTCAAGTGCTTTGGACAAATTGTTGATATTCTCAGTAAACAATGAATAGGGTAATCCTTCTCATACGCTACTGGCTTCCTTTTATTTTTTTTCATTTGTTTTTTTTTTTCTCAGACTCAAGTCTAGTCTGTCAACGAGGTGTCCTATTCTTTTCAGGGATCATGACTTTATTGTTTGGCTCCTCATTGTACCTAAGAGGCCCTGTTACAGCTATTGACTTTTTGTTAGAACTATGGAAAGAAGGTAAAAATGATGGCAATTCAGTAGATGTTTATTGAAACAGTTTTTACTTTTCACCTATGCATTATGGTACTTTCTCAAAGGGCTGAGGGACATTAACTGTAAGCCTCTCTTTACACATTGGTGTTTATAGGCTCTTCATCCATCTGAAAATGCTTGTCAAATTAGATTATAAACTCCTAAGGGCAAGGAATGTTTTTGTCTTTGCATTCCCAGAATTAACAGTGTCTGATACATAATGCAGCACTAAATAAATATTGATTGACACTTGATCAGCTCTATCTAATGATCTCTTAAGCCACTATTTCTTCACACAGACAGACATATAAGCTTGAGATACAATTCAACTGAGTGTTTTTTGACAAACAAAAGGAGGCAAATCATAAAATGAGCTCTATGCCACCTTGAACTTGTCCTCACCAAGATTTAAAATTTCAGTGTCCTCTCCTGTGAAAATGCTCTTCTTGAAGATTTTTGCTCTTCTGTGAATGACTAGCCCTCTCCACTTCTCCTTCCCCTCCTTGTGATTCAGGGCTTGCTTGAGGACCTTTGCTGGTACTATGAATGAAGAACAACATTACGCTTTGTGCACTCTCTTTTATGCCCACAGAAACACCCTGTGTTGATCCCTTCATCTATGAATTGTCTGCCCTGGCTCTACACAAGGAGTAGTGTATGTTAGCCCTCCCACAATGATCAAAACCACCACCACATTTAGCCTCTTGTTTCTTTCTCTCTTTCTTCAGAAGCAGGGGGAATTCTAAATCCACACATGGTCTGAGTAAAGGGTCCCTCCTCAGACAGCAAATAGAATCAGTGGTATTTCTCCCATGGAACATCAATGTTCATGCCAGTCATAGGCAGCTGTTATTATTTGGATGGTCCAAGAAGCCTCCACAGCCTATGACCTCATCAGAGATATGACACAAGCTCTGGGAGTCCTCTATTCAACTTAAACATGGCAATGAAGGAATCCTTACATCTCTAGTCAGAGAGGAATTGAGTTCTTTGCATGAGAGAAGACCATACCCTAGAATTTATGGTGAAATCCTTTATCTATTTCATTTCTATAGTGGACATAGAAAACGTTTAAAATGGTCTTCATCAATGTGATCTGTCCCCATACACTCCAGACAACACCAGTTTTCTATCACAAACTGGCACTTAGCAGGGACAGGTGAGGAAAATTGGGGGAAGTTGCTGGGCTAGAACCAATGCCTTTCTAAAAACAGTAGAATTCTTATATGAAAAATATGGAAAGAGTTGGGTTTTCTTGATCAAAGCTTTCCTTGCTTAAAAGGTCAAATAGAAATTTAGGAATAGGGTCAATAAGATCTTGTTCCCAAGATCATCAAATTTCCCATATATTTCACTTGGAATGGAATCCCTATAGATAACTGAATTGATTTAAATCAAATAAAAAGATATAAGAAAAACCAAAAATAGGGATATTTCTAGAAAGAATTCCCACTCATTCTTACAAATTCCAATGAAAATTTTTGCAGCCTCAAAATGGAGTATTATGCTATTAGTGGCAATAAGTAGTTCTCTGAAAATAGCAAGCAAAAAAAAAACTGTTGGGGATTTCCAAGATCTGAAGTAGCAGAAGGGAAACTAGCTTTGACTAACGGTTGGAGAGAGGGTAAATGTCACATTAAGTATGAATGAAATTAAAAGAGATAGCTGAACACTTGAAAAGGAGAGACTGAAAGAAGGAAATGAGGGGAAAGGAAATGGAGTGGGGAGGAGGGAGACAACAAGGAAGGGTATAGAGGAGGAAAAGTAGTAGGAGAAGGAAGGGAAAAGGAAGGGAGGAGAGAAAAAAGTTAAGAATAGTAATGGTGTTAAGTGATTTCTTTTTCCGATGATTTCTTTTGCCAGCCTGATATGAACAGTACAGAGGTGGGTCAATTGTTTTCCTGGGAACCTTGTGAAAGATAAAACAGAACCTCCCAAGACTTGTGAAAACAGATGATTATTATCCACTTCTAGTGATTCATATGGACACAAATGATAGAGTCAGAAAGAACACAGAAAGCATAGCCAAAGAATATAGAGCTTTGAGAAAGAACTAAAGACCATAGCAGGAAGGTACCCTTTTCCTCACTAATACCCAGTGCAAGCAAGTGATAACAAAAGGTGAAAAAAAGGGAAGTAAACAGTTAACCAAGAAGATGGTGTCTGAGAATGGGATTTAAACTTCTGAACAATAGCTTAAAGTATATAAATGACAGTCTTCTGCCAGGAATAGCATTTTCCTAACTAAAGATTGGTAAGAAACTATTTGCTGTTTTGTTTGTAGCATTCTCTTGAAGACCAGTGACCCAAATCTCACTCAAAGTGGAAGACTGAGTCCCCAAAGGATAACTGACTAGTCTTCTCAGGATTCTAGAGCTGACCCTCAGAGTTGCTAGGGTTTCTACTTACTATCATTCATGATCCCTACTGGTAAGCATCCCATTAATTGACATATTTAATTAGCTTTTAGAAAATATGTTTACTAAACAGTTATAAAAAGGCTAGCTGTTATAAAAACAATTCACTCTTCCCTACAAAAAAAAAAAAATACAAACCAAAACAGTGCCTTACTCTCCTCTTAAATACACAAAATCTCTGAAACTCTGGGCTCAAACTTAAAGTAGTGAGGCATATTTGCAGAGAGCACATGGGGCAAAAGAGTAACTTTTCATTCCTGTTCTCTAAGAGTCTGTTTTTCCCTTTCATAAAGTCCTCAGGTGTGCGTAGGTATGGCGCTCTCTCCTGGTTGTTAGGTTGTTGGTCACCTGTGCATTTCTCACCACTTTTTTTCTTCTACTTGGCTGTTTTTCCTCAGGGTATCCAGGCTGCCCTTAGAGGAATGTCGCAGCTCAGCGTAGTCATCAATCATCCACTATGTACCAGGTAGACTGTTGAGGGATATAAAGAAAAGAAAAAGAGAGTCTCTGCTCTGAAAGAACTCACTTATAATTTCTAATAATTATATTTACAGTTACTATTTAGATTTATTGACTTCCTAGAAGCAGCACATTGGATAAAGCTCTGAACCTGGAGTCGAGAAGACTTAAATTTAAATCTAGCCTCAGAAACTTTGGAGCTTTGTGACATAGGTGAGTCACTTCACATCTGTTTTGCCTCAGTTTCCTCACCTGTAAAATGGGGATAACAATAACACCAAACCCCAGAGCTACTGTGAGGATCAAATGAGATCATATTTGTAGAGTGTTTAGCATTTTGTCTGGCATATGGTAGGTGCTATTATATTTTAAATAATATTTATTGACAATATTAAAAAACTGCTCCCTTTCCCTTTTTTCTCCCCTCCCCTCCTGATCATCCCAGAAGCTTTGACATGCTAGGTTTTTGAATTGTGCAGTGCACCCCCTATCCAACCTAGTGCCAATCGCATCTCCTGGGTGGCTCACCATATTGGCCCTGCACTCAATGTAGTCAATCATTTAGGTTTGGCACTATTATAACTCAGATTGAGCTAAAGAAAGAGACCCACCAATCTCAGTTTTCTTCAGTTACAGGGATTACAGGTGTGTACCTCCACACTAAACAACCCTATGTGTTTTCATTCAATTTTCCACTGTGAATGAAAACTTGCTCTGCTTTATGACATATAAAGGAAGTACTCAAGTGTTTTGCCTTTTTGCATTTATTTATAATCTCCTCAAGCCCTGTTCTCTGATTGGTTTTTGCAAAAATTCAGTGGCTTACATTCAATTATACTCTTTAAGATTTTGCTGCAAAAATTTCCATTGTTATATAAATTTTAATGTCTCCAAATTTTTGTCCTTATCTATAATTTCCTTTTAAAATATTAGTTATGTTAAGTCCTAAAACAGAATCAGTATTGTCCTATATAGTTATTGCTCTAATAGTTAACATTTTGTTTCAGTGACCCTTTCCTTTAAGTAGTTAGAACCATCAGGTATGAGGTATCTAGCTAAGTGGCGCAGTGGATAGGCCCATACTCAGGAAGATTCATCTTCAAGAACTCAAATCTAGTCTCCCACACTTATTAGATATGTGACTCTGAACAAGTCATTTAACCATTTTTGCCTATGTTATTCATTTATAAAGTGAATTGGAGAAGGAAACAGCAAACCTCTCCTGTATCTCCACCAAGAAAATATCAAATGGTAAGGATACACTCAGCTGAGCTCAGTGTATACCATGGAAACAATGTAAAGACTAACAGAATGCCTTCTGTGGGGGTGAGGGGATGGAAGCAAGAATAGGGGAAAATTGTAAAACCTCAAAATAAATAAGATCTTTCTAAAAAAAAAAGAAAATACCAAATGGAGTATTAGTCACTGAACAAGTCATAAACTTTGTATATGGTATGTGCATGTGTTTGTGTATATGTATGTGTATGTATATGTGTATAGGAGGAATTGTTTGTAAATATACATATAATATATGTGTGTAGTCACATATATCACATACACATTATGTGTATATATATATATAAAATATGATTAAATATACATATCCACCCATATATATACTTATATGCATAATTATTGGTATTTTCATACCTCTAATGTTTAGGATATAAAATTTATACATTTCTCTCTCTCTCTTGAAGTTAGCTATATTTACTATTGCCTTAAACAAAATCATAATTGCATCTGTACTTCTCTTCTTTTTGGATATATTTGAAACAAAATTAAATTTATCCCAGCCACTCTCTTGAAAGCTCCATGGATCCCTGTTCTTTAAACATGTTCCCTATGGGCAGAATGTTGTTAGCTTCTATTTTTCTAATCTCTTCCTATTTATTGTTAAGTTCAGTTTTATAACTCTCAAAGTTATAATGGCCACCAGGTTCCCTCACCTTGTTTTTTATTTGTAAATCTTATAAAAATGTGATCCTAGTCTCTTCACTCATACACAGACACACCTCTTGTTCCTACCCACATAAAACATGGATATTTTCCCTTCCTTCCTCCAGGTGATCTACTGCTATCTATTCCCCTATAATAAAATCACTCCTAGTATTTGATTTGTAAATGATTCTCCTAAAAGTGGAACTTCAAAGAGACAATGGTTCATTTCTTTTTTTACAACATGTAAACCCTGAGTTTACCCATTTCTTGCTTTAAAGATTTTTTTTTATCATTTTAATATCTGACCATGAGTTTGATGGAGGCAGATAGCTTATTAGATAGAGTGCTAGGTTGAAGTCAGGAAGACCTGAATACAAATCTGGTTACAGGCAGCTCTATTTGTCTTAACCCACTGGAAAAGGAAATAGAAAACCACTCCAATATCTTTGCCAAGAAAATCCCACAGACAATGTGGTTCACAGAGTTATGAAGAGTAGGACATGACTGAATGGCAATAATGTGAATGATCTGTTCTTTAAAAATTCTGTATAACCTTCTTTTGCTCTGAACCTGAATGAAAGAATAAAAGCTATGACAGTGGTGAAGAATGATCCTTTTGTTTCTTTTAAAGAGACATTCTTAGTTTTATAGGCTAGAAATTGGGGAAGGGGCAGATTAATAACAAATGTTTTATATCACATTTCATTTTTTTTTCTTTTCATAGTATATTTTTTTGTGAAGTAAATTGGTTTCTCTTGATTATCTCTGATAATGAAACTTTACATCTTGGTGACTCTATTTCTGGAAAAGATAAATTTTGAGTTCCTCTCTGAGAGAAGCCTATGAAGTCTATTGACCTGAACTTTGTCCTAAATTTCCACTATTTACAGGTAATTTAATTGCTTATTTTCCTAAAATGTGGTCCAAACTTCATAACTTCATATATTTTTCAGAAATCAATAATCCTCAGACTATTTCACATGATTCCTTTCTCTAATTCCATTATTTTGTTATATAAAGCTCTCAAATCTCCTCACAGTTGGAATATTTTCTTTTATTTAAAACTTTGTTCCCCATTGTTAAACCACAAACTTGACTCCATTCATGAGAAATATTAATTTTCCCAGCTATGAGCACATGATCCTGTCAAAAGCATAACAGGCTCTTTTTTATTTTTAAGTCTTATTGATATGGGCCCAGCCTGATACATTGGAAAGAGTACTGGCTCTGGAATGAGTTGGTTCAAATTTGACATTTACTACTTACTTATTTTTTAGTTTTATTGATGCCTTTTGTTATTATGCCATATTCATTTTTTGAACATATGCCTCTCCCTCTCCTACTAAGCAGACTTTCCCTTTCTAACACAGATGAATAATAAATAAAGAAAACTGTTTAGCAAAACCATCCAACACATCAATCATATTTGAAAGCATTTTCTCATGTTTTCTGAGGCTGTTTTGTAGATATAATTAATGTTCACTTTGATTTTATTGTCCTTTATACTTACACTGCAGTAGTTGCATGTGTTGTTTCTCTGAATTCTTCATAATTATCATTTCTTAGGGTACAATAATATTCTATTACATTCATTAACCACAGTTTGTTTTTATCCCCGGTCACTGGATACCAGTTATTATTTGTTTTTTTAATTGTTGTATTATTTATTTTTTCATCTCTATATTTTTGTTCTTTTTCTGCTCCATTATAGCTCTCTGGGATTTTAACATTTTGTCCAGTTCATAGTTCATTGAATTTTTTAAAAACCACCTTTCTTTGGTGGAAGTATATTTGCTAGTTAATAAACATTTATTGAGTACCTTCTACTTGATATGTACTCCATCAATGAAGATGGGGAATGTTATTCAACTAGATAGATTGACAGATAGATAGAAGATAGACAGACAAATAGCATAGAACTAGAATTAGAATTAAAAACACACAATAATCTAGTGTTTGGAAAATGCAAGATCCTAACACAGTAGAGCAGGATTTTATTCTTCATTAAAACTATTAGAAAATTAGATGCAAAAAGCAATATTATAACTATACCTTACTCTTCACTTTTCATCAACAGTTCTATTTGGTTTCAACTCCACAAACATTATATTTTCCCCAGGATAAGCTGAAATCTATAAGATAACTTAGGTGTTGAGGTGGCTAGGTGACACAGTGGATAGCACATGGGCCCTGGAGTCAGGAGGACCTGAGCTCAGAACCAACCTCAGACATTTGATAATTACCTGCATGGCCTTGGACAAGCCACTTAAACCCATTGCCTTGCAGAAACCTAAAAAAAAGGCTAGTACCCTCTGGTGTGAGGGTGGTGAACCCTTAACAAAAGGGGCAGTTAGGTGGCACAGTAGATAGAGCACCAGCCCTGGAGTCAGGAACCTGAGTTCAAATCTGGCCTCAGACACTTAATAATTACCTAGCTGTGTGAACTTGGGCAAGCCACTTAACCCCATTGCCTTACAAAAACTTAAAAAAAAGATAACTAAGATGTTATTACTACCTTTACTCTTTGGTCTCCATGTAAACATGGGAGTTTTGTATCTCACTATTCATTTAATTATCCATTTAATTCTGTGAAAATTGTTTTTTAGATTTTTAAGAAAATTATTTATTAAGGAAATGGGGTTAAGTTACTTGCCCAAGGTCACATATCTAGACAAATAATAGACAATCTAGACACTTAATAGTGTCTGAGTCTTGATTTGAACTCAGGCCCTCCTGACTTAAGGGCCAGAGCTCTATCCACTATACTACCTAGTTCCCTTTTAGCTTTCTTATTAACTTCAGTTAGACTCATTTTAACTATTTCTTTGCTTATAATTAATCTTTTAATTTCCTCATTTCTTGTCTTATTATAGCAAACATTTCTAAAACTAGTAAATAGAAATAATAGAGGAAACACCTAGGCGGTACAGAGAGTAGAGACTTAGACTTGGATTCAGTAATACCTTGAATTCAAATCTCCTTTAAATAATTCAAGTCAAGTTGAGAAGCATCTATTAAGTGCTATGTACTAGAGAGGCAAGGAATAGGAAAAAGACACAGTCCTTGGTGCTCTAACAGAAAAGACAGCATGGAAAAACTAAGTTCATATAAAGCCTTAGATAAGGAAAACAAGCTCTTTCCCTGATCTTTCTTCCATCTCCTGCTACCCATTGTCACCTGAGACAAGATTTCTAGGGTATGACAGTATGACCTATTCCTGTTGCCAGTCTGATCTACCAACCATGATACAAGGAACTTTCTGTTGAAGAGAAGTCACCCTTTAACTTCAGGCCTTCCATCTTTTGTTGTTTTGATACCTTGAGAGAGGAAAATGAGTTCAAAATTGCTTCTGTGTTGTCTCCTACCTGATTTTCAGCCTCTTCTTTCAGCACCTTCCACTCAGTGTTGAACAGTCTTACATTTGGTCATAGCCTACACATTTCCATCCTTATGAACTTACAAGTTATCATTCAAACCCCATTCTCTACCCCCATCTTCTGAAATGGGTCAAAAGTGCCACCATTCTTCCAGGCCCCCAGATTCAGTTTAAGTATCATCCTGGACTCCTGACTATCACTCACCCTTCCTCCTATATCTAATCTATTGCCAAGACCTTTTGATTTTGCTTTACAATATCTCTCCAATATGCCTCTTTCTCTCCTCTGACCCTGTCACTCACCCCTGATTCAAGCCTTCATCAATTTATACTTTGACTATTGCAGTGACCTGCTTCAAAACTTCTCCATTTATCTGCCAAAGCAATTTTTCTAAAGCATCTAAAGGCTGTCCAACCTTACTTTTAAAAGTTTTTATTGAAGCAATAGACAAAATATTTGATTTTAGTGGCTCAACTTCATTTACCAAAGCATTTAGTAAACCAATAGGTGGGTTACATAAAACAGTTTGGACAGCCTTGATCTAAAGCATGTCATCCCCTTACTCAGTAAACTCCAGTGGCTCTCCATTGCCTCCAGGATCAAATACAATTTTTTTTCTTTGGTTTTCAAAGACTTTCCTAACCCAATTCCACATCAGCCCCATCCCCTCATCCACCACACCTTTTCTGGATCTTACCCATTATGTTCTACCATATACTTTTCAACCTCCTGCCTGTTACACTAACAAGACACTCCATTTCTTTCCTTCAGTATTTTTTTTTCTGGCTGCCCATCCCCTCCCCATGCCTAGAATGCTCTCTCTTCCTCATCTCTGGTTACTGGCTTCCTTGTCTTTCTTCCAGTTCCAACTAAATCTCATACAGGAAGCCTATTCTCAATTGCTCTTAATTCTGGTGTTTTTTGTCTATTAATTATTTCCTATTTATCCAATATAGGTCATTTATACATATTTGTTTTTTGCTTTCTGTGTCTCCACTAGACTGTGAGCTCCTCTAGGGCAGCAACTATCTTTTATCTCTATTTGTATCTCCCAGCCTAGCTCTCAGAAGCACTTAATATTTATTGACTGGCTATTGCAATAGTCCAGGGGAGAGGGGATGAGGCCTATACCATACTGGAAGCCACTTTGTGGCTAAGGAAAAAGGGGAAATATGTAAAAGGTGTTCTGAAGGGAGGTCAAGACTTGGCAACCCGTCACTTGACCCATTTGATCCCTGACTTCATATGTAAAATGAAAATAAATAATCAGAGCATCTATATTTCAGGGTTGGTGTGAGGACTGATAAATGAAAAACACTTTGCAGACATTGAAATGCTCTTTAAATACTTAGTTGTTGCTGTCGTTGTTATAATTGTTAAAGGAGGAAACCCTCTTAGAAGTAAAACCTCCATTACAGAGGGAAGTTTAAGGTTTTACAGAAATATTCTTTGTTGGGGAGGTGGGGTAGAATGAGCAGAATGCCTCTCAACGACTTTTTCCTAGAGGAAGCTCTGCAGAGGAGCAAAGATAAGGAATAGATCTGCCTTGAAGAATCTTTGAAGAGTGTGTCAATAATCTCTAACTTCTTGAAGTTTAACCAAGCATGGTTAGAAGACATTTCTTCTTTGGCTACTTGGCCTAAAATAGAATTAAGGTCTTCACAAAAGATTTGAGTCATCCTCAGTCTATTCTCTGAGTACCATTCTTTGATTCCTTCCCCTATGGTTTCCAGAGACAAACAATGTGGTAAGGGGAGAGGTCTCTGGGCCTTCTCCCTGCCAAAGACATATGGCTTTGAATTCTTTGCTTCTGGATATTTTCTTTTGTCTTTTAGGTGAAGAGATTGGAACCTTCAAACCTTGGAGTTTTAAAAGGTCAGGGCAGTAAGAGTCTGAGCTTTCCAATATGTGGGTTTTATAACTAATTCAAAATTAAGGATGAGAGAAGCAGGGAACAATTTTCAAGAATAACTTTTGAGACTCAACCCAGTGATAACTGAGATGAGGATTCATCAGACAGTCTCATCACATATGAAACTAACTTGGTGGGACTAATGTTATGCAAATACTGAGCTATGTTTGAGTTTACTTTCTCCAAAGACAAAGGCAGAATAAGGGAGAGTGTCTTTGAGGTGTTGAGGAAAGCATTTTTATTTTTGTTATTGACTTAAATAATCCTTTCCTAAAAACTATTTTGAGAAGTGTTTAAATGGCACTAAGCTAGCCACTAACATCTAACAGTCAGGAATCAAGTTAATGGACATATAGAGAAAAAAATATCTCCAACCTCTCAAGTTATACCAGAATCCTAATGGGAAAATAAAACAACTATAATCTCGCTGGTTCTGGAGAATGATCCAAGAGAGCACAAACTAAATCACATTAATAAAAAAAAAATGAAATTTTTATCCTTTGCAATATTTTGAATATAAATAGCTATTTTAATCTTATCATAATCCTTATTTGCATCTAGTAATATATTTAAGTAATCGTCATACGTTCTCATTGATATTATTATTACTATTGTTCTGCTTGATTTTCTAAAACGGAGCTATCTTTGCAACACTGGTATAAATCCTACCTAATCATTACAAATATAATATATTCTGTTTGATAGTTTTACAATCATTAGTCTTATTAACCTAAAGTGTTCTTTCTGTTCTATATTCTTATCAGGCCTGAGGGATCAGAATCACACTTGGGTCATAGAAAGAGTTCTTTCTCTACTTTTGCAATAGTTTAAATAGTGAAGGGGTTCTTTGTTCTTTTAATGCTTTATTCAGTTTGTTTGTGAATCCTTCTAACCTAAGAGTCTTTCGTTGTGACAGCTCATTACTAGCCTTTTTTATTTCTCATTCTGAGATTGGTTTATCTCCTGGTTTCTCAATTTGGGAATTTTATTTTTTTGTAATTATCTATTTCTCTTATATCCTCAGTTTTCTTGGAATATAGCTAAAGTAACAAAATCTAAAAACTTTCTTTATCTTTTTGTATTATCGATGTTTTTCTTTGTTTTGTTATTTCCTTTCTCTGTTTTAAAAATTAAATTTGTTAGTTATCAGCTTTTATTGATCTTTTAGGAAAACAGTTATTTGTCTTATCAAGCAAATTACTTCCTTCTCTAATTTATTCACTTCACTTTTCATTTTACTGATTTCATGATTTTCTTTACTTATTTTCTACATAATTTTGTTGGATCTTACTATATAAATTTGTTTATTTTTTAATGTATTATCTGCAAACTTGATTTATTTTCTCTTTTTTCCTTTCTTAATAGTACTCCTATTTTTTTAGTTCGATCTTATATCTTTTAGGGGCTGTTAAGTGGCTTAGTAAGATAAAATTTTTGACCTGGAGTCAGGAAACCTAGAATCATCTTTTTGAGTTCAAATCCAATCTCATGCATTAACTCCTGGCTGTGTGAATGTGAGCAAATCACCTAAGCCTTTTTGGCTCAGTTCCTCACATTTATAAAATGATCTGCAGAAGGAAAAGGTAAAACATTCAGGTTTCTCTGTCAAGAAATGGAATCACAAAGAATTAGACATGACTGAAAAATAATTCAACAACAACTTTATGCTCTCAGTGTATAGTATAATGATTTGTACCTGCTAGGTGCTTAATAAATATTGAATTAGTTGGGGGTTTTTTGGTTGATTATATAAACCCAAGGACAAGCAATTTCTCAAGTAAAAATAAGTGGTCTGACAGAGGTTGGATGAAATTTTTGTAGGAAATGCTAGAGTAATGACTATATCTAAGATACATGGTATAATATCTGACTCTGAGGTCCCTTCATCTCTAAGAGATTGTAACTTATGGCCTTGCATGTAGTATATCATGTGTATGTGTAAACAAATTTATACATATCTGATAGATATGAGGTGTTCCAAAAGCTTTACAGCAATTATTCTATTGAAACTTGAAGGTATTAAATCTCCAAAAACTACACTAAAACTTTTGGGACAGATAGTCTATATTATATAGTATACACACACACACACACACACACACATACACACACACACACATACACACACACACATATATGCACAAATAAATGGACTATTGTGAAAGTGTCTATGATACTATAAGTTAGCATGTTTGTATAATGTAGTTTCCATATATCTTTCTATATACATAGAGAGTGAATGTGTCTATTTATATAGAGAAGCACGAGTTGTAGCAAATGGACATCATACCTACTCCCTGCAATTGTTTTTTCTAGACTGCGGTGGGCTTGCTTACTCTACATGCTTCCACAATGGCAAATAATGATGGTTTCCTAAAGGGACAGTCGCTTTTGAGCTTCAATCATTGTCCTTCTCATTATAAAAAAATCATCTAAGTTCACACCACTAATTTTTTGGTTATATTTTATTTCATTTAATAGATTTTACTGATACATTTTATTCTTATATAACCTAGATGTCTCTCCACATTCCTTTCATTCCTAGAGTCATCTTTTTTAAAACATTTTTAATTTATTCAAAGAAAAAGAAAAATAGGTAAAACAAATTAATATATCCTATCCCAATAAAAAACAACCCCCCTGTTATTTACAGTGTTTCTTACCCCTAGATGGCCCTATTTATGCAAATGAGAAAAGGGGAATGCATTCTCACATCTTTTATTTGGCACCAAGATCCTTCTTTTCAATTTTGCAGTATTTATCTCTTAATTGTTTTGTAGTTTGTTGTCCTTTGTTCCTTCCATTTATATTGATGTAGTCATTGAGTATGTGGTTTTCTTGGCTCTGCTTACTTGACTTTGCATTAATTCAAATAAGTCTTTCCATTTTCTCTGTATTCATCATGCTCATTGTTTTGTAATTTCAGCACAGTAACATTCCATTACATGCATATATTACAATTTGTTTAGCCATTAACAATAGATGGATATCTACTTGGTTTCCAGTTCTTTGCTACTGTAAAAAATGCTGATGTACATATTTTGATGTATATGGAACTTTTCTTTTTTTGTCATTAGCCTCTTTTGAGTATATGACTAATAGAGGATCTTTGGGCCAGGGGGGTAAAAAGATTTTAGTCACTTTCTTTGCATAATTCCAAATTGCTTTGCATAATGGTTGCACTAATCTACACCTCCATCACGAATGCATTAATGTCCCAGTCTTTCTACAACCCTTCCAACAATGATTATTCCTGTCATTTATCATCTTTGTCAATTTACTGAATGTGAAATGAAACTTCATGATTGCCTTTATTTGCATTTCTCATGTTTTCACTGATAAGGGACATTATTTCATACAGTTGTTAGCAGCTTCCAATTCACTTTTGAAAAAACTATTTGTTTGACCATTTATTTATTGAATAATGGTTGAGATATTCATCCTTGTTTCTTGAAACTATTTGTATTTTTCCCCAACCTTAAGTACCTGTTTAAAACATTTTACAGTCAATTATTAATTTTCCTCACTTGGTCAACTGTCTAACCAAACTTCAATTATCCTAATAAATAACCAGTCTCAATCTTTCTGGTGTCCTCTCTCTGAAGTTCCACTTCTGCCACTAATTCGGCACTCTCTCCCCTCTGCTGCTCAGGTACTAGAGAAAGCATCTTTTGATGATGACAAGGTCAATATTAGAGGAAGGGAACACACTAGAGAAGTAAATTCAACCATGGTTCCCAATGTAGACAGATCAGCACATGTTCCACATGGAGGGTAGTGTCGGGGTCCATATTTATTCTTGTCACTGTCAGGACAGAAAAATGTTGTTATGCTATCTTTTCAACTGGAGAGCCTAACAAATACAAACTGTCTCATTTTCCCCTAGGTCTGGCACTTCACATCACCATCTCTTCTGGTTTAACAACTAATCAAGGGACTCACAGTGATGGTTATAAACCCAAATCCCAGACATCCCTCATGCTATTCTGATACAAGACCCTTACCACTCAGGCCTGATCTTTCTTTGTCAGATCTCTCCCCACTCCATTCCATCCTTTTCTCATTGCTCAAAGTACTTTTTCCTAAGACTCTGTTCTGACCATGCCACCCTTCTACTCAATAAATACTCTCTACCCATACTTTATGGTCCATCCACACAAACCTTTTTGCTACAACTTGCCTACAATTCTCCATCTTCAAACTGTCTCTAACTGGGTACTTGGAATGCCTTCTGTCTTCTAGTTTCCTTCAAGACCAAGTCCAAATCCCATCCCATGCAGGAAGTCTCCCTGCTACTGCCTAGTACCCTCCAAGAAAACCTTCCATTTACTATATACTACACACACACACACATACACACACACACGTGTATAAATATATATATATATATATACATATATATATATATATATATATATATATATATATATTCTTTGCAAAGTCTTGGAGTTTTAATTTAATGAAGGGGGGAGTATTTTATCTCCTCCCCTGGAATATAAGCTCCTTGAGGGCAGGGAGCATGTTTGTGCCTTTCTTTGTATTTGCCAGTGTCAAGGAAGGTTCTTAATAAATTCTTGTTGACTGACTGATCTGGTGGACAATTCACTATAGAGAAAAACTTTTTAGGCTTTGGGTCTTGTTTGAATGGCATCACTTTCCACTAGGAGTACTTGCCCAAGCTTTTGCTCCACTGACACAGCTTTCGAAAACTCACTCACTGAAACCTTGAAAGACTGATATGAATTGACTTGGAGAGAAGTTAGCAAAATCTGATGAATAATATATACAATAACAATATTGTAAAACAATAACAAACTCAGACATAAGTAGTCTGATCAATGTTATCACCTGCAATGATTTCAAAGGACTACTGATAAAGGATATTACCCAACTTCCCCTGACAGAGAGGAGATGAACTCAAGGAATGAGAAATCTATTTTCAGGCCAAGTGGGGATTTTTTTGACTTGACTAAGCCTATTTCATAAGAATTTTTGCTATGATAGAGAAGGAAAAAGAGACAGTCATCAAAATAAAAAAAGAAAAGTAAGAAAAAGTGATCTTAATAGTTATCCCTCAAATCAAAGAGTACCACACCAACTAAATGTATGGTGGCATGACTTGTACATTATATTTATTATAGTATGTTGTGCAAAGACATCATTCTCACTTGCCATTTCCAGAACCATTTCACTCCATGGTCAGATTTCTTAGGAAACAGAGATTCTGGTGATGTTCTGAATGCTATGGAAGTCTTTTGGCTTTATATGGTTTCCTCTCCCATATCATTAAGGTACCTCGGCTATGTGTGGTACAGACTCATGGCTGCATGCACCATCATCTTTTGTTAATTTGCTTTGTATATGAAGGTGCTTTTTAGTTGGTATTTATTTTAAAATGAAAAAGGTTAAAAAATAAAAACTCAGTCACTTCTAAACCATAATGATTCATTCATCAGAGTGGAAGCTTATTTTTAAAAACAACAATACCTTTCTATTGTTTTTAACATCAATCTTCATCTCTAAAAAAATCTTCCCTCTTCCTCCCATCTAGAGAGTCTCCTTTAAACAGAATAATAACTTATAGGAGGGAAGAAAAATGATGAGCAAAATGAAAACATCGAATAAGTCTGACAGTATTTATAGTATGAGGGACATACATATTGATAATTTTTCTTTGGAGGGGTCTACTTTGATGATTATAATTTTTATTGTTTCATTTTGCTGTTATTGTTCTTTCCACTTAAACTGCTGTAGTCTATGTGTATCTTTTTCCTTATTCTGCTTAATTCACTTTGCATTTGTTCAGATAAATCTTTCTGTGCCTCTTTATATTCATCCTAGTCATTGCTTATGGAATAATTATTTTCATTATATTCATATACCCAATTTCTTTAACCATTCCCCAGTGGATTGGCATCTGTTTTGTTTCCTCTTTTTTGTTATTACAAAAAATGCTGCTGTAAATATTTTGCTGTCTATGGGGTCATTTCTTCTATCTTTTGGCACCCACCTTCCTGAATTGTTGTGACATATTTTTTTTAAAAAATTGCACAGTATTTGTAAAGTACATTGTAAATGCTAGCTAAATAGAATGTAGAAGTGGAAGTATAGAATTTAGGTATTCAAATATAAGCAGTGGTTTTCTATGCTAGTTATTTGCTGCCCTTTTGCTCATAGTATGATTGGTTGCTAAAAGAAATCTAATGATATACTTTTCAAGATTTGGGACCCTAAAATTAAGGTCTGAGTCCAGTGGAAAGATAAAAACAAATGGGAAAAGTTATGAAAAATGCATAGTATTAACATTTTTAAATTGTGATGGATTTAATTTCTTTATTCATTCATGTATTTACTTATTGAAATAGAGTTACTTATTAATACCTACTCTACTTATTTAAGGGGGTAGTAAGCATTAGGAGACATGGATTCTGGTTTTGTCTCTGCCTCTTTTACTTCCTTCTCAAACATGGGTAAGTTAATAAACTTATTTTCCTAACTCTGAAGCAATGGGTTTGAAAGAGATGATCTGTAATATTGCTTCCAGCACTATGATTCTATCATGTCTTCATTTGTAACAAGTTACTTCATAGTGGAACAATAGAGAAGGAACTAGCTTTGGGCGAAGTAAGGTATTTGCATACAGGAGGAATAAATGATCAAGTAGGAAAGGGCTAGCATAAGTGGGTAGAGCAGATGCCACCATTTGGAGGAAACGAGAATGCTTTGGGAAGATGAAGAGGAGGGAGAAAGTATTTTGTTACTGTACTAAAATCATTAAAAATAGCATTTCCATTATCTTCACAGGAACCCTAGTTGGCAGGTATTATTATTATTATCTCTGTTTTAATGTTGAGAAAACTGAGGCAGACAGAAGTAAAGTGACTTGCACAAGATCACACAGATAATAAGTGTCTGAGGCCCAAATATGATTTTTTTCTTCTTGACTATAGTCTCAGCTCTCTATCCCCTGGGCCATGTTGGTGGTATAAAGTGAGAATTAGGGAGCTAGAAGAAATGACTAATATCTGAGCTATTGATGTGCCCTGACCCCTAGTATATTCAACATTCATTTGTGTAAAATTTTCTCCATCCCTGTCTTCTCTGTGCCTCCGCAAAATCGAAAGCAATCCAGTAGGGTTTATACATGCACAGTCATGTTAAATATATACTCAAAGTATCTTCAGTGGCAACCATTAGAAGATTAGTGCTGATCTACAGAACCACAGACCAACAGAATCCCAAACCTTGGCTGAAATCAAAACCTTTTGGCTGGGGGCGGCTAGGTGGCATAGTGGATAAAGCACTGGCCTTGGAGTCAGGAGTACCTGGGTTCAAATCCTGTCTCAGACACTTAATAATTACCCATCTGTGTGGCCTTAGGCAAGCCACTTAACCCCATTTGCCTTGCAAAAAAACCCCTAAAACCTTTGGGCTGAGGGCCTTAGAAAAAGACTTAAATGTGGAATGTGCCAGGAGAGGTCTGGAAAACTAGGTTTTAAAAGGATAGAATTCTGGGTTTCCATCAACTGTCATCTAGTGGAGAATCTGAACTCTAGTAAGGGTCATTGAAGGTACCAGTGGAAGCATCCTGGGGAAAAACTATGGGTCCAGATGAGAAGATGATTGTCTGTGGAAAACCAGTCACTTTAAAATATGATTTCGGTTTGACAGAATACAGCACCCATTCCTACTCAAAACACTAGACAGCATAGAAATAAATGGATTGTTCCTTAGAATAATAAGCAGTACCTATGTGAAAACATCAACAAGGATTATATGCAATGGGGATAGGCTAGAAGCATTCCCAATAAGATCAGGGGTGAAACAAGGATGCCTGCTATCACCATTGCTATTCAATATTATAATAGAAATGTTAACTTCAGCAATAATAGAAGAAAAAGAAATCAAAGGAATTAGAATAGGGAAGGAAGAGACAAAACTCTTACTCTTTGCAGATGATGTGATGATATATCTAGAGAATCCAAAAAAATCATGTAAAAAAACTCACTAGAAATAATTAGCAACTTTAGCAAGGCACAGGATATAAAATAAACACTCATAAATCCTCAACATTTCTATATATGAGTAGCAAGATGCAGCAGAAAGAGCTAGAAAGAGAAATCCCATTAAAAGTAACTTCAGACAATATAAAGTACCTGGAGTCTACCTGTTAAGGAATACTCAGAAACTTTTTGAAAACAATTACAAAACACTTTCCACACAAATAAAATCAGATTTAAATAACTGGGCAAATATCAACTTCTCATAGATAAGTTGAGCAAATATAATAAACATGACAATTCTACCAAAATTAAACTACTTGTTTAGTGTCCTACCAATCAAAAATTCCAAAAAATTACTTTAATGAGTTAGAAAAAAATTGTAAGTAAATTCATATGGAACAATTAAAATTTTGAGAATCTCCAAGGATTTAATGAAAAAAGGGCAAAAGAAAGTGGCTTGGCACTACCAGATCTAAAATTATATTAGAAAGCATCAGTCATCAAAACTGTCTGGTATTGGCTGAGATATAGAGTGGTGGATCAGTGGAATACACTAGGTGCAATAGCAGGAACTGATTATAGCAATTTGCTGTTTGATAAACCCAGAGTCTAGCTTTAGGGATAAAAACTCTCTCTTTGATAAAAAACTGTGGAGAAAATTGGAAGTTAGCATGACAGAAACTTGGACTAGACCAATACTTCACACACTGTACCAAGATAAGATCAAAATGGATACAGGATTTAGACATAAAAAACAGTATTACAAGCAAGCTAGGAGATCAGCGAGCAGTTTACCCATTGGATCTATGGAAATAGAAGCAGTTTATGACAAAGAAAGAGATGGAGAACATCATTAAATACAAACTAAACAATTTTGATTACGTCAAATTAAAAAGCTTTTGCACAGACAAAACCATTGTAACCAAGATCAAAAGAAGTGTAGTAAATTGGGAAACAATTTTTACAACTAGTATTTCTGATAAAGGATTCATTTCTAGCATATTCAGAGAACGGAGTCAAATTTAAAAAAAAGACAAGCCATTCCTCAATTAATAAATGGTCAAAGGATATGCAAAGGCAATTTACAGACGAGGAAATCAAAACAATACATAGTCATATGAAAAATTCCTTTAAATTACTAATTATTAGAGAAATTCAAATTAAAACATCTCTGAGGTACCACCTCATACCACTCAGACTAGTTAATATGACCAGAAAGGACAATGATCAATATTGGAATGTATGTGGGAAATCTGGGACACTAATACATTGTTGGTGGAGCTGTGAACTCATCTAACCTTTCTGGAGAGCATTTTGGAATTATGCCCAAAATGCAACAAAAATGGTCATACCTTTTGCTCCAGAAATATCACTACTGGGTCTATTTCCTGAAGAGATTATGAAAAAGGGTAAAAATATCACTTGTACAAAAATTTTCACAGCGTCCTGTTTGTGGTTGGCAAAGAATTGGAAATTGACTGAATGTCCATCAATTGGGGAATGACTCAATAAACTGTGGTATATGTATGTGATGGAACACTGTTCTTTTATTAGAAACCAAGAGGGATGGGAATTCAGGGAAGTCTGGAAGGATTTGCATGAACTGATGCTGAGTGAGTTGAGCATAACCAGGAGAACAGTGTATACCATAAGAGCAACATAGGAGTGAGGATCACCCTTAATGGACTTGTTCATACCAACAGGGCAAACAATCAGGCACAATTTGAGGATATCTGATGGAGAACACCATCTGTATCCTGAGAAAGAATAGTGGAGTTTGAACAAAGACCTAAGACTATTACCTTTAATTTTTAAAAAATATTTTCTTATTAGGTAATCCTGCTAAATCTCATACTTTACATTTCTTCCTTAAGGATATGATTTTTCTCTCATAATATTCAACTTAGATTAATACATACCATGGAAATAATGTAAAGACTAACAAACTGCCTTCTGGGTGGTGGTGAAGGGAAGCAAAATTAGGGGGGAAATTGTAAAATTCAAAATTAATAAAATCTTTCAAAAAATATGATTTAAGTAATTTGCTGAACACCAACGGCCCTGAAGCACAAGGAAAATAAGGACATCCTGGGTTAAACCAAAGACTCTGGCTTGCTTTGTGAGTAAACTTGGAGCATGTAATCAAGTGTATGTTGAGGGCAGGTGGGAAGTAGGAGGAGGAGAGACAGTTTATCATTGAGAGGTGAGAATCCTCAGTATATTTCTATAAGTTGTCTATCTTCATCCTCCTTTCCACCATAACTTTGAGGATCTTCATTTACAATTTAACCCTTGGATCAGGTTTTCATAGTTTTATGCTAAAAGAGACAAAGGATATGGCTAATTCAGGGACCATTCTTCCTATCTCTGAGTTCTTTATCTGTGTTGTTGGTCCCATCTAGCCCCTGCACCCCGATCCTCAAAACCTTTGGGTTTTTGGTTTCATAGCTTTTTCCTTAATTCTTTCTCCCCCCCACTTTCACACTCTTAATCTCTTTGTTGTACTTTCTCAATTGGTATAATGGATGTGAAAAGCAAAATAGATTAGGGCATTTTTGATCTAACCCTTCACTAGTAAGAATATTAACAATTAGAGATCACTAGCATATTATCAGCATAATTCATGTTATGAATGTTATTGTAGAGGTTAAACTTTATAACTTTTAAAGAGATACCACAGTTTCTTTTTAAGAGTAACATAATTTTCTTAGAAATTTTCATCGATATAGATAAAATCTTGTTCTTGAAGTACTATTAGACACTTATTTCTATGTACCAGTAGAGGGCTCATAGTATCAGCATTTTCCAACTTTTCTCCTTAAAGAAAATGTCTATTTTTGTAATAGCTGTGTGAAGATCCAGATAGTACACAAAACTATGCCAAGATTTACAGGTTCCTTTTTCTGCCATTAATGAACACTTGCCTTGCTTCCCATATCTCTCCTTTCCACCCTTTCCTACCCTACCTAAAACAATCCCAATATAGCAATATAAAATCCAAGTGAGAAATAGAAAAGTCCTTTCCTCTTTCTTGGATTCAAAATTCTTTGGTTCTGTATGAGAAGATAAGAGTAGCCTGGGCTCTCAAAGTAGCATAGCTTTTTTCCATGTTGTGCCTTCTTCTTTTAATTCAAATAGTTTTGGGAAGAAGATATCTGAACAGCTACATAGGGCATGAAGGAAGATCATTGAATTTGCTTTGATTTCTCAAGGACCAAATGAAACTTTATAGCAACTTGAACCATCAGCACCTAGATTGCCAGAAGTGTTCTCAACCCTAGCTTACCCCTATATGCAGTTGGATGAGGTTTTAATTATTGAGAAGGATGCCAGCTTCTTTATGAATTCCTTATCTGTCTCTTCTAATCAGAAAGTCAATGCAACAGAGGACAAATACCTCACATATGTATACTACACTAATGTCAGAACACTAATGACTATAGGAATGAAGTAGAAGACTGAATCTGAATGTAGAACCATTTGGAAGATGATGTCAAACATGAGGCAGATCTGTTAAGGAAGAGTAGTGTTAAGTCTTTCATAAAGAACTCAATCAAACTAAATGGAGACATGAATACCTTCCAGCTGATGGAAACCAACATGAGAATCCCAGAACAAATAAACTCTACCTCACCCCCAAACTCCAGAACCTTCCAGAAGAAGGAGGAAAAGTACATAGCATTCTCTTAAGAGTCAGAGGCAAAGAGAGAACAAGGATGGTCACCTTAGACAATCCATAAGATAGTGGATTGCTATGTGTCTTGTTTTGGAGGTCCTTATCAAGCATCTCTTTCCAGTGAAGGTTTCACCTGCTGGTGACCAGGAAAAAACATCAGAAAACATAATCAAACCCAGTTCCAGTGGTTTCAAGCCAAAGCTAAGTTTTGTTCTCTGCATATAAGCCCAAAATTCAAAACATAGAGCTGAATCTTAAAAAGGAAATAACCCATCAAGACTGTTAGCATAGACCCCAATGAAGCAAGAATAACCTTAGAGTGGTTTACCATTTAAAGGACAGGTAATGAACTGGAGTGCCACAATGATGAATGGTGGACAACTGGTACTTTCTAGGATAACATCCAATTTTATTCACCTCCATCAAGGAATAGAGACTGAATTGATGCCACAAGACCTAGCAATTGCTGTGCCAGGGAATGAGAATGGAGTTAAATGCTCATTTAGAATTCATGGGCAAGAAGACCATGAGCAACATCAGTTCCAGGGAAGGAATGAACAAAGATGTAGAGAGTGGGAGCCTCCCTATCACAGCGTGTTTGAGAAACAGAGACTGCATTTAGGAAAAGGAAGATATGTATAGACACTTTGTCATAGAGTAGCTATTCAGTCAGAGGAAAGTTCATTTAGTCTCTGATTCTCCATGTCTTTAATGGTAAAGTGATAAATTTAGAAGAGAAAAAAATTCTGTCTCTCAAAGTCTATCCTTTCAATAATTTGGAAACTGCATCCAAATAGAAGCAATGGCAGGATTCCCATCATTTAAGAAAGGGAGGGAGAGACTCAGGGGAAATCTGAATCAGGGTCTTTCAATATCCACACTTTTCAACATTAAAGATTAATTCTCAAAATACAGGAACAAACAAGCAAGGTAGCTCTTTAGTTAGTTTCAGGAAGTATGTGTTTAATACTCTATTCCCCTTATGCCTTATGTGTTTCCAATTAATCTCTCTTAATGTTTTATTTGTTTTACTTTTTATATTTCCTTCTTGTCTTATTTTTCTTTATATCTGCCTTTGCTTTAATTTGACCAGTGACATCCATAGTTATTCCATTTGCTGCCAAAGAGGTAGCCTTCTTAGCTAAGGAAGGTTAGAAACATAAAAACAATCAATCAACAAACATCTCTTAAACACATGTCGACATTGGATTGGGTGAGAGGGATAAAAAAAGGCAAAAATGATAATTCCCTGTTTTCAAAGTAGTCTACATAGAGAACTTGGCAGGTGCTTGGTATACACTCAATCCTTCACAATCAGGCGAGATTCAACTCTGCCTCCCCTGCTGTCCCCTCACCACACATTCCCTGGTATGTAAGTATAAGAAGAATAAATGCACATTTTAAAAAAAGACAAGCAAGTTCAGGGAAGGAGAACTCTATTAATGTGAGGAGCAGTGAAGGGTTCAGTTGAAACAATAGTTGGAGTAAGTAGATGTGAATGAGTTGAAGAGACTTAAGAACTTTGGGTATCATCCAATAAGCTCAGGACCTATGCTGAACCTGTTAGAAAAGTAGTATTTCTGTGACTTTGATCTCTGTAATAATTTTCATAGTTGTTTAACTCAGCCCAGTTTAACTGGGATCTTTGGGATAGGAATGTTACTAAAACCTCATCATCAAGAAATAAGGCACAGTGAGTCAAGCTAATTCTGGTTGCACTGGCTCTTTTATACTTGGGTCCATTCTGATGTTTTGCCAGGGAGACTACCAGAGGGAACATAAGACTGATGGGTGAGAGGTGGAGTGATGCTTTCCATCATTGGGGTTGCCAGCAATAGGAAAGAAGCAAATTCAAGAAAACAAGGCAAGTCTCTACCTGCTAGAAGACATGCTCAGCACAGTCCAAAGAGATACAGAAAGAAGTTGGATTTTTCCCATCTGGGAATAAAATGAAGGCAATGAACTACACTAATTGAGAATGGTGATATCTCAGCAGTGATCCTTTTAAAGAGAAAAGGAAAATTGAAAGTCAATGTTCTGAGAAAAGGATAACTTTTCATCTTTTTTAGGCTAAAAGAAAGCGGAGGCAGAAAGCAGATTTACAAAATGGCTACTTTAGTGGCAAGAAGTTTTACTCTGGTTAAACTGCCCTATTGCTTATAGTTCCTTCCATAGGGGCATATATAGCAGCAAGGAAAAATATACAGAGGGCTTGCTTACCACATAAGGGGCACTCACTAAACATATGTTGAGTGAATGAATATTCCCAGTAATTATTAATGGTCACTAGCAAGGATGCAGACTAGGAAGAGTGCAAAGGAAATTGCAGGGTCCATAATGTCTCCTTGGTGACTGAAATAAATGAACTCGAGGTAGGAATGGTTTGTTGAAGACATCATTACTGTTCTTTTAAACTTTAGTGGGTTGTTTATTTTTTTTCTTTCAAAATTCTATTTCCTTTCATGCTAGGGAGGATTCATGGTCCTTTTATAAAGCAGAATGGAAAGAGCTCTGGCCTCTCAGAGAGAAGATGAAAGTTCTAATCCCATCTCTGCCATTTATCATTAAGACCTTGATCAAATCCCTTAACATCTATGGGCCTCAATTTCATTCTCTGTAAAATGGAGGCAAATAATATAAATATTCCCTACTTCTGGGAGGCTCAAATGAGACATAAATGAATAGAAAATTACTTCAAAAAGCATCAGGAATGCTATAAATTCAATATGTTGAAATAAAAGAAAGGGTCTAGTGAAGAGAGTCAAATAATCACTCAGATTGTGCAAATCATGGTTGCAGAATCCTAAGAGGTCACCTTAGATCTGATCTTCATTTTCAAAAATTCAGAACCATAAATATATCTTTCCATTCAGAGACAATATAGGTCTCTGCAAAAATTACTCATGTTAAATAGATGCAAACCCATTTAAACCAGGATTCCAATTTATTAGTGGATGGCCTGGCAAGAAAATTGAGAATAGTCATATGAACAGGTCATTTTGCTTCTGGTGGGCAAAAACAGAGCCACAAATCTGTTGGTGGAGCATAAAATTAGGACAGAGGGTGCAGGTTTTTCTCACAATTGATTTTTCATCAACCAGCAATCATTAAGTTTCTTTAAGCCTGAAAATACCAGGCACTTTGTAAAGGACTAGAGCTACAAAGAAAAATAGAAATATGTACCTGCTCTCAAGAAGCTTATAGTTTAATGGGGGAGTATTGTACATATATGGGAATTTTTAAGATACTAAATGGGGTAAAGATACCAGGAATTTTAGGGTTATACATAACCACTGAAGGAGGCAGGGTGATTGGATCATCATATACAAGGAGAGTAATGAGTAATCAGTCTAGGGTCTTCTCTGGGTCCACTTGTGATGGATGTAATCATATTCTAAAGATTTAGAACTTGACATTTATGTAGTATCAAAGCTAGGGAAACATAGAAAAATTATGTCTGATACTCCTCTGTCAAGATTCCATGCAAACTGTCACCCTCCCATCTTGACAACACTTTAAACTAGAATTAAGTGGATCATATCTAGCATCTAATGTTTTAAATAGTTACTTTCCTGGGGGAATTTCAGAAATCACCCTTATCTTCCAAATAACCCATGTAGACAACATTTTGATAATAACAACAAGCATTTATATAGTGCATAAACTTTATAAAGATCTTTACAAATATTAAGTCATTTTATTGGCACTCTGATAGGAAGGAATTATTCCACTTTTCACAGAAGGAAACTGAGGTAGATTGAGGCAAATTGAATTATCTGAGACTGGATGGGATCTTGGGGCTTCCTGACGTCAGAGTCAGCACAGTATCCATTAGCCACCTACTGGCCTCTAGGATGTCCAGGAAGTGAAGGGAAGATTTTCAAAATGATAACTTTGGGTGGAGAGAAGTGAAACTTTCTTAAAACTTGTCTATAGTTTTTTCTCCCATAGGGTTAAAAAATGCACCAGGGAAAAATATATAGGTTGTCTGCCTATCACGTAAAGTGTACTCAAAAAACATATTGAGATTATTCTTCAGATAACTAATCTCTGTCACTTTGATATTGGTTTTTAATAGCTCTGATTTCCTAATTGTTATCCTGTCTGAAATTCTAGGAATGCATTTTCTACCAGTGGTATAAGTATTACTGTGAACATCATAGAACAATATAGAGAGCTGACTTCAGAATCTGGAATCTCTGGTTTTTAGCCCTGTCACATATTGGTTACTTGATAACAGGAAAGTCACAAGCTCTGGGCAACTGTCTGAAAGTTAAAAAGGTGTTGATCTGCATTAGGAGAGGGAGTTTTCTCATTATTCAGATGGATTGTGATCACAGGTGTTTCTTCCAATGCAGCTCCCAGCTCACCCATGCTACCCATGTTGTGCGACTTTTGTCCATTTCTTTTCAAGGTTTCACTACAAGAAGTCCATTCAATGTGTTGGAGCTCTTTTTTTCTCATGATATCATGAAGTTCCAATAAACTCTCATCTTTTGTTATGATTCCTGTCCCTCTTCTCTTTCTGTCCTTTAATTCTTTGATGACATCCTTTACTTTTGTTGTTCTTCAGGATTTCTCATTGCACCTACTGCACACAATCCATTATGAAACTAATTTTAGGTTTTCAGAGGCAAACATTATTCAGGTCCTGCTATCATACACTGATAAAATGTTTGTATCAAAACAATAGTCCTTTACTGTTATGGGAAACCTGGAATCAGCAAAAATGCTTTAGTTTATGAAACGCAGTCCAGCCCTCTCTTCTCATTTTCAACTCTAAACCTAGCTTATTTTCTACCTATATAGTTTGTTTTGGCTATAAATAATGCTGAACTAGCTCTGTAGAGTGTTCTTTCAGATGTTACACTGAATTATAGACAATTAGACATTGTTCATCCATTTGGTCTTTCCTGTGAGTATAGACAGATCAAATTTCATTGAATGGTTACAATCACTTCCAGAAGACCACAATGTCTTGGTATTTATTGCAGTCAACCCAATGTGTTATACACAAATATACACAGATCCTCACCATCCACAGTCATTCTCTCCTCAGTCTGGATTTTATACTGAATTTACTTTTTTGGCAATCATACATTTCTAATTGATGTTTACTCAATGTCCATCTTCAGAGGATTAGTGAACAGGATTATTTCTGTTGTATCTTTTAAGGAATCTTGACTAATACTAATATAAAGATGGAAAACATCTTGTAATAAAATGATCCTTTAGGAGGTAGCTAGCTGGTGCAGTGGATAGAGCACAGCCCTGGAGTCAGGAGATCTGAGGTCAAATCCAGCCTCAGACACTCAGCAATTACCTAGCTGTGTGACCTGGGCAAGTCACTTAACCCCATTGCCTTGCAAAAACCAAAAAAAAAAAATAGAATAAATAAAATGGCTTTTTAGTCAGCATTTTGTTCAACATAAACAAGCCCAAAGGGATCTTGGATATTTTAGTAAGGTATGGGACGATATATTTGATCCATTATTGAATATAGTTTATGAAAAGCTGTTTGTTTTTATTCAGATATTCAATAAGGACCTTCCTAAAGATTTTGTATAGATGGTAAAAGTAAGCACACAGTGATGTTTTCCTGATACCTTTTTTTCTACACTTTTTGAATCTTCTCCTTTAAATACCTTGAAAATCACTCCTTCAATGCCTTCATAATTGCATTTGTTCCAGAGCCAGTCCTCTGTGTGTATATATATAAATATATATATATATATATATATATATATATGTGTGTGTGTGTGTGTGTGTGTGTGTGTGTACAAAATTAAATCCTTCTGCTTTTCCCATCTTTGTTCTCAGTATCATTTCTATTTCTTTTCTGTTTGTTTGTTTTTTTAGTTTCTGCAAGGCAATGGGGTTAAGTGGCTTTCCCAAGGTCACACAGCTAGGCAATTAATTAAGTGTCTGAGGTCGGATTTGAACTCAAGTACTCCTGACTCCAGGGCCAGGGCTCTATCCACTGTGCCACCTAACTGTTTTCTATTTCTTTTCTAATCAACTATGTTAGGGTCCAAATATGTTGGTTCAACTATTCTTAATGGAGAAAGCAGTTTAATTGCAATCATTTTTGCAAATCTTTCATGTTTCTTCTGTGTGGTACTTTTTCTCTTTCATCCTTGAATGACCTTAGCATGACCTTCTTGCCAAACTTTCTTTTCAGATTGTATTATGCAATAAGATTGCTCATAGTTATCCATCATTTTGCTTTGTAAGACTTCACAGAAATGTTTATAGTCTTATACTCATTCTTGTCTTTGATTGTCATCTCTATTTAGTTCAGGGCATAGCACAAAGTTTGTACTTAACACATACCTGTTGACTGACTGGTCAGTAAGGAAAATGTTTGCTGATCCAGGATCTTTTTGGACTCTTTTTTGTCCTGTCATGCCAAGTAAGTCACAATGATTAACCCCTGAATGAAATTAGTATTGTTGGTGTTGACAGAATGTTGACTTTTAAATTTTCAACTGCGTATTTAAATAATTTGTGATTAAATCTTCTTGTATATCGTACCTTTTTTTCATCACTATTCTTATAAACATACACATTTTGAACTTAGCTCTGAGGAGTTAATTGATTGACCATGTTCAAAGAGATTAAGGGTAACTGCCATATCCATCAGTGTTTTCCCATCTGTTAAAATGTCAGTTTTGCTCTTTGTACTATTGTTTGAAAGTGCCCATGCTTTTGAGGTGTGAGGCTTCTGTATAATGAACAAGTCTATGGCCTCTCACATTTCTTTTTCCTTAATGACAATTAATAATACATTTATTATCTTTTCACACTTTTACATTTTTATCTAAGTATCAGAGTATATGTCAATTTGATTTGATAAGTCTTGTCAAGGTTTTCATAAAATTTCTCTACCACTTCATACTCCGTAACTGAGACTAGTCCAGCTCAGTGGATAGAACATTAAACCTAGAGTTATGAAGGAATGAATTCAAATCTACTCTCAGATACTTTACTGACTGTGTAACCCTGTGCAAGTCACATAACCTCTTCTAATTAAATGTAAAATGAGGATAATAATAGCATCTGCATCTCAGAGTAGTTGTAAGGATCAAATGAAATAATTTTAAAAAGTACTTAGCACAATGTCTGGTCCATAGTAAAAACATTACAAATGTTAATTATAATAACAATTATAAGTAGTCATTATTTCCATTTTTTTTTGCAAAGAGATACTACTAACATTTCAATACATGATGACTAAATGTCCAATGAATAATATTTCTTGTAGTTTTGGCACACAAGAAAACCCACTCCACTAATTCCTTCTTTGGCTTCTTCCAAGAGTACCTGTAAACTGTCCTTTGATTAGCTGTAGTTATTCTGGATTTGGATAGCAAGAATGTCAGGAGTAATATGATTTAGCTCTTACCATATTTAAGATGCCCACCCTTGGTCACGAGAAAAGAATCTCAAATTTAGAGTACTGAGAGTCAAATTAAAGCTTATTGATGACTTAAAAACTGTATAATTCTTAGTACTCTCTGTTCTCTTTCTCATTGCTCTGTTATCATTACTACAAAAGCAGAAAAGGCCCATCAGATCTGAGGGCCATCCAAAAAAATTGCCCATTTCATGTATCATCATGGTCAAAAAGTTTTCATTATCAGATATCCAGTCTTCCCAATGATGTGCCTCTTCATGAATTACTTGAGTTGCAGGACACCAGCAGTCTCTTTCTGGGTTCATATTTAAAGACTTTCCACCATGGTAGAACCTTCCAGAGTTGTTTTACTGTCTTTGCCTTGGAGGGCCCAGGGTCACTTTTATGCCACAATGTGGCATTGAGGTATGATTTTGTAGAGGCTCCCTGTGCCAATGAACTCACAGGTCCAGATTCAATCCCTAAGAAAAAAATACAATTATTACTGTCATTTCTCAGTACTCCTCAGGAACAGTGGTTATCTTTACTTTGACTGCTTTATGGCCATTCTAGTCTAGTTTGTCAGTTCATATTTAAATATGAATTTGAATCAGTTTCTAAAATTTGTCATTAACTTGAGTCTGTCCCAAAATCTAGACATCTCTTCTTACAGCTGGTTGAATTTCTGGATACACAGGCTAGTTGTGATTATGAATTTGGATGTATGCAAAAGAGAATAGACTAAAATACAAATGAATAAAAATTCATGTAGAATTAAGGACAACCACCTGTGGACATGAGAATTTATGGTGCTTCAAGGCATCTCCATTAGAATTTAAGACAATAAAAATACAAGAAAGTAGTTACTTCAATAAACAACCCATAAGCATTTATTAAGCCTTGAAAATGTATCAGATACAGAACTAAGTCTTCAAGGTACCAAAAAAAAAAAACCCCACCCCAAATCAGTTCCTGCTCTAAAAGCATATGCTTTTTCTTTGTTTTTTGCAAGGCAATAGGTTTATGTGACTTGCCCAAGATCACAGAGATAGATAATTATTAACTGCCTAGGGTCATATTTAAGCTCAAGTCCTCCTGACTCCAGAACCAAAGCCCTATCCACTGTATCACCTGGCTGTCCAAGCACATAAATTTTTAATGGATATTATAAATACATACATGTATTCATGTATGTGCATATGTGTGCATATATAAATATATGTGAATAGAAAAAATAAATACTACTTAGCTTTACAGTAGAATTATATCGGATAACTAGTATTTTCCTGTGAGAAAACCCTAGAAGTTGAAAGGACCAGGAAAGGACTCCCAAAATAACCATTTGAATGAATCTTGAAAAAAACCAAGGATATCTTTATTTTTATATTTTCTTATGTCCATATCACTAAATAAACTGACACTGGGAAAAGAGGTGAAATAGTTCTGTACGAAAAATGAAAGATGGACATCTTGAGTATTCACTGGTCACTATAAAATGGTAAACAACCTCTGCAGAAAATCTGCAGTGCGATTCATCAATTCTTTTTTGGAGGAGTTATAGGAGGAATGAATTTAAAAAAACAGGATAAGTTAGAATGAGGTAAGAGTTATATTAATGGAAGAATTCATATTAGTGAGGTCATAAATCTATTCAATGAACAAAAAATAAAACTCATATATATCAAAGTACCTCTCTAAATGAGTCATATAAAACTTCTGTTGTGATACAGAAGTTTTATATGACTCATTTAGATAATATAATCTTATTTACTTAGATGACCATGTAAAACTGTTTGCTTTGTGCCAGAGATTCCTATAAAATTTCTTTCAGGACTAAGAGAGATTTTGATAAAATCATGGTCAATGACAGTTAATTTCCTTCCTTCTTAGTGATTCTTTCAATCTCTGGTTGCCAATTGACCACAGTCCAGGTTTTTTTTTTTTTTTAGTAATTTTATGAATGATAAGAGAACAGATTTTTTTAGGTTTTATGCAAGGCAAATGGGGTTAAGTGGCTTGCCCAGGGCCACACAGCTAGGTAATTATTAAGTGTCTCCAGGGCCGGCATTCTATCTACAGCCCCACCTAGCCACCCCAGAGAACAGATATTTTTAAGTAGGTAAATTAAGTTTTTACTATAGCTTGGAACATGAGTATATAGGAAACAAACCTTTCAGATATTTTAAACAAAATATTGCACCAATTCTCTCCATCCTCAGCTTCCATTATGCAAAATTTCAAAGAACTTCCATTTTCTTCACCCTGCTGCTTTCATGAGGCTCCACAGAATCACTGATGGATTGATGCATCCAGGTATAGTCTCGTCCTACATCCTCTGCTGCAATATACAGGGCTCATTACCTGTCACTTGTAATGGTTGTACTCTACCTCATCTGTGGCACTTCTCCCATACTAATCTTCAGGGGCTTTTTATGGCTCTTTTTTAAAGAATGAGAATACCTAAGCTCCTTGGGCTAGCCAATACATTTTCAGTTCTGTATTTTAAGGTTGCCAACATCATCCTACATTGAATTGATGCACAAAACAGTTACTCAAAGGCTTAAGCTTTCTAACAGAAAGAATCCCCAATCTTCATTTCAAACAATCAATCATCAATTAAGTGCCCATTCTAGGCCTGACACTGTGCTATAAAAATTAAAAAATGAAATAATTCCTGATCTCAAGGAACCTGTATTCTATCAGGAGTGACATGTATATATGTAAATAGAAGTTGAACAAATACAACACATATGGGAAGTATTTAAATATAAGAAAGGGAGGGAGGAATTAACATCTGGAAGTTTCAGAAAAGGCTTCATGAAGACAATACTTGAATTGGATCTGGAAGAAAGTAAGATTCTCTTCTGGCCAAGATGGCAGAGAAAAGACTGGACAGTGCTAAAAACTCCTGATTTTCTCTCAGAAACAATATGAAACAAACCCCTTAACAGAAATTCAATCTGCAAAATCCAGTAAGTAAAGCCAGGAGAAGAATATCTACCTCAGGATTTGTCTTCTGGAATCCTGGGTGAGTCCAGGCAAAGAGAGTGGACTCTGCCAAGAGAACAGGACTGGGAGCCTGGATTAGCACTGGATTGGCCTGATTAGCAGCAGAGCAGGAGCCTGGGAGACTGAGGGCCTAAGAACCAGACTGGCTTGATCAGAGTCAGGGCTAGAGCCTGGTTGGTCATAGGGGCTCCTGTCAACTACAGAGCAGAGGCATTGGTTGTAGCTCTGACCATCTGGAGCTAGCTAGCAGGGCTGGAGGAAGAGTTCTGGTTGAGAGAGCTGCATACATTGCTCCCTAGGCCCCTTTGGTCCTAAGGAATGTAGAGCCAGTACCTTCATTTCAGCTGAAGCCTCTTCCAAGAACTGCACCAGGTTAAGGCCAAGCAGCAGAACCACCTCATCTGTGAATAGGGAGAGTGATTATCTCCCCCCATGATATAGCCCACCATTGATCAAAAATAAAAGTATTCAGCAGCTTCAACTGCTTCCTCCAGGCCAAGGGAGAGGGTCTCAATCAAGGTCACAGACACTCCAGAGGAAGCAACCGGCAGCACCTACTGGACATCTGGAGATGCCACACACAGTGACAAAAACTTCTAACACCTCTTACTGGCCAGCTGAGATAGGATACTCAGTGAGTAAATCCTCTTGCTCAACCTACTAGTCAGCTGGAGATATTACACTTAGTGAGTAAAGTCACTAAGGATCCCAACATTAAACCTCTGTGAACCTATCCCTCCCCATCTCAAGATTTTAGTAAAATGAAGAAAGGCCAGCAGAAGGAGGGTCCCTAGAAAATTTCTTGGAAGGAAAATACTCAGAGAGACCTAGAACTTCTGAGGAGAATGTGATCTGGTCTTCAGCACATGAAGACTTCCTTGAAGAAATAAGAAAGGAGCTTAAAAATCAACTGGGAAATTTGGGAAAAGAAACCCAAGAGAAGATCAACACCTTGCAACAAGAAAACAAATCATTGGAAAATACAATTGGACAAAGAATAATTCTCTCAGATCCTCAATTGGACAAATACAAAATGTGAAAAATTTTATCAGAGCCTCAATTGCACAAATGCAAAAAGAAAATAATTCTCTCAAAATCTCAATTGGTCAAATGGAAAGTTTTTTCAAAAATAGAATTGACCAATTGCAAAATGAGGAAGTTGGAAGAAAAACTGGGAAAAGAAAGGAGAGAGATGCAGGAAAAACATGAAAATGAAGTCAGCAGCTTAGTCAAGGAAATCCCAAAAAATGCTGAAGAAAATAGCATGCTAAAAACCAGCTTAGGTCAAATGGATAAAACAGTTCAAAAAGTTATTGAGGAGAAGAATGCCTTAAAAAGCAAAATTGTCCAGATGGAAAAAGAGATAAGAAAACTCTCTGAGGAAAGCAAATCCTTCAGACAAAGAATAGAATTGAGGTAGATTGATGAATTTACCAGAAATCAGGAATCAATACTTCAAAACCAAAAGAATGAAAAATTAGAAGAAAATGTGAAATATCTCATTGAAAAACAACTGATATGGAAAACAGACTTAGGAAAGATAATGTAAAAATTATTGGAATACCTGAAAGTCATGATCAGTAAAAGACCCTTGACATCATTATCAAAGAATTACTACAGGAAAATTGCCCTGATGTTCTAGAAGCAGAGGGCAAAATAGAAATGGAGAGAATCCATCGATCCCCCCGAGAAAGAGATGCCTAAAACCAACACCTAGGAATATTATAGCCAAGTTCCAGAACTCCCAAGTCAAAGAGAAAATATTACAAGCAGCCAGAAGGACACAGTTCAAATATCGTGGAGCTGCAGTCAGGATCACACAGGACTTAGCAGCAGCTACATTGGAAGCTCGTAGGGCTTAGAATATAATATACAGGAAGGCAAAAGAGCTTAGAATGCAGCTAAGAATGACCTACCCAGTAAGGCTGAATGTCCACTTGCAGGGAAAAAGATGGACTTTCAATGAACCAGGGGAATTTCAAATGTTCCTTTTGGAATGGAGCTGGACAGCAGGTGTGATCTTCAGATACAGGACTCAGGTGAAGTATGGAGATTGGAGGAGAAGGGGAAAATATGAGGGACTTAATGATGATGAAATGCATGTATTCCTGCATAGAAAAAGGACACTGATAATACTCATATGAACCTTCTCAGTTAATAGAGCAGGTAGAGGGAGCTTTTATAGTTGAAGCACAGGAGAAAGCTGAATTCAAAGATAAAATGTGGTATAAAAATGGAGTCAATAGAAAAAAAGGGAACTGTAATGGGAGAAAGAAAAAGGAGAGGGGGGAATAAGCCAAGATATTTCATATAATAAGATTTTTTATTGCAATGAGCTATTGCAATGATATGGAAGGGGGAGGCAAGGGGGAATGAGGGAACCTTTGCTTTCATCTCAGGTGGCTAGGAGAGGAAAGAGCATACTCAATGAGGAATAGGCATCTGGAGTAAGAAGGAGGGGGGAGCAGGGGGAAGGGGTGGGGATGTGAATGAAGAAGGAGAGGATGGACCATCTGGGGAGAGTGGTTAGCTATAACACATTTTTCTTTTTTACTTCTTGCAAGGGCCTGGGATTGGAAAGCCTGTCCAGGACCAAAAGGCCAGGTGGATTCTGGGCCTAAGGGGTGGTATGGGGGCTCAGGGCTTCTTGGCCCCAGGACCAGGGATCTCTCTGCTGCACCACTCAGTTACCCTACAGCAGAGTCAGAGTGAAAGGAGAGAGAAAATATAGTACATGGTAGTGGAGAAATAAGAAAGGAGGGAGTTGCCTTTAGCAATGGCAATGGTGCAAAAATAGAGAAGTAACTTTTGCGATGGACTTACCAAAAAGAATGCGATCCACCCATGACAGAGTTGTTGGTGTTGGAACAAAGACTGAAGCACATTTTTTATTATTATTATTATTTGGGGGAGGGTGCAGGGCAAATGGGGCTGGGTGGTCTGCCTGGGGCCACATAGCAGGATGATCTTTTGGTGTCTGAGGCCAGATTTGGACCCGTGTGCTCCTGGCTCAAGGGCCAATGCTCTGTCTGCCACACAGCCACCCCTACTATTATTACCATTTTATTTTATTTTGGGTCTTTGTTTTTTCTTTTTGGTTTTTGCAGGACAATGGGGATTGGGTGGCTTGCATATCATATGGCTGGGTGATTGTTGGGTCTACAGGGCTGGATGTGGGCCCAGGTGCTCATGGCTCCAGGGTTGGTATTTTGTCCATTGCGCCACCTGGCCATACCTACAATTATTACTATTATTTTTTTCTTAATTTTATTTTTTTTCCTCTCCCCTTTCCTTTATCACCCAAGCAAGTCTATATTCAGGGAGTGGAGGGGTATTTTGTTTACTCTTAAGCAAGAATATTTTATTAATGTAAAAAGAAATTTGTACAAAATGAGAATAAAAAAATAAAATAAAAAGGAAGGGAGTCTATGGAAACTACTAACTTCATGAGACAGCAAGAGTCTGTTAAACAAAATCAAAAAATCAAAAAATAGAAGAAAATGTAAAATACCTCTTCAGCAAAACCACTGATCTCGAAATAGAACAAGGAGAGACAACCTAATAATTATTGGGGCTCCTTAAAACACTTAAGAGAATAAAAGCCTGGACCTGATATTACAGAATTTAGAGATGGAAAACTACCCTGATATCATGGAACCAGAGAGCAAAATAGTTACTGAAAAAATATAACAATCCCCTCCAGAAAGAGATCCTAAAAGGGAAACACCAAGGGATATTGTGGTCAAATTCCAGAACTATCAGAAAAAAGACAAAATCCTGCAAGCAGCCAGAAAGAAACAATTTCGATACCAAGGAGCCACAGTAAGGGTTACATAGGTCCTAGCTGCATCTACATTAATGGATTGAAGGGCCTGGAGCGAGATATTCTAAAGAGCAAGGGAGCTTGGAATGCAGCCAAGAATCCACTATCCAGCAAAGCTGAGCCTTCTCTTTCAGGAGAAAAGAAGGACATTTAACAAAATAGAAGGCTTTCAACAATTCCTAATGAGGGGCGGCTAGGTGTCATAGTGGATAAAGCACCGGCCTTGGAGTCAGGAGTACCTGGGTTCAAATCTGGTCTCAGACACTTAATAATTACCTAGCTGTGCTTGGGCAAGCCGCTTAACCCCATTTGACTTGCAAAAAACTAAAAAAAAAATTCCTAATGAAAGAAACCAGAGCTAAAAAGAAAATTTGGAATCAAAAAGGAGTTTCAAGAAACACATGAAAAGGTAAAAAAAAATGGGGAAAAGGAAAAAAAAAACTACTATCCAATAACGTGAAACTGGCTATATCCCAGCATGGGAAAAGGGTCTCATAACTCTTAAGAAGTGTAATTCTATCAGAGAGTGTGACTATAACCAGAAATGATGTACACTTATGACTTATCCATGAGACTGCTACCCAATGGGATGAAACTGGCTATATCCCTACTTGGTAGGAAGACTCTAATAACTCTCAAGAATTGTAACTCTATTACAGGGAATATACTTAACCAGAATTGATGGATATTCTGGATTTTCTATGACTCATATTGAATGATTTAAAAACACTTCCTCCATAAAAAAGGGGACATGAAGGAGATGGTAGGAGGTAGGGAATTGAATGGGGGTAAATCTCATTACACTAAGAGATACAAAATACCTATGGTAATAGAGGGGAAGAAGTGAGGAGATGAGAAACACCTGAATTTTCCTCTCATCAGACTTTGCTTAAAGTTAACTTATACACACAGTTAACTTCAAAAACATATTACATTTCAAGTATTAAAAGGGGGATAGGGGAAGGAAGATGAAGACAGAGAGAAGGAGAAAAAGGGAAACTAACAGAAGGAAGGGAAGGGAAAAAGGAAAAAGGGAAAGGGGAAAGAAAGGGGAGGGGGGAAATGTTGGAGAATATGGATAAAGGGGAAAAGGGGAAAATACAAATAGATGGAAGATAGCATGGAGGGCAATAAAGAGTTAGTAGTTGTAACTTTTTATTTGAATGAGATGAACTGTCTATTAAAACATAAGTGAATAACAGACTGGATTAACAACCAGAATCCTGCAATATGCTGCTTACAAGAAACTAATTTGAACAAGAGAGATACATATACAGTAAAGGTAAAAGGTTGGAGCAAAGTATATTTTGCTTCAGCTGAAGTGAAATAAGTGGGGGCAGCAATCCTAATCTCAGACAAAGCAGCTGCAAAAATAGATAGCATTAAAAGAGATAAGGAAGGAAACTATGTCCTCCTAAAAGGTACCATAGACAATAAAGTGATTTCAATACTGAATATGTATGCACCCAATGGGTTAGCAGCCAAATTCTTAGAGAAGAAGTTGAATAAACTATAGGAAGACATATACAGCTACTAGTGGGACACCTCAACCTCCAACTCTCAGATGTAGATAAATTGAATCATAAAATAAACAAGAAAGAAGTTAAAGAGGTAAATAGATTGTTAGAATACCTGGATATGATAGACTTATGGAGGAAATTGAATGGGGATAGAAAGGAAAATACCTTTTTTCTGCAGTACATGGCACTTACACAAAAACTGACAAGGTACCGGGTCATAAAAACCTAATAATCAATTGCAGGAAGGCAGAAATAGTGAATACATTTTTCTCAGATCATAATGCAATAAAAATCATATGCAATATTGGGCCAGGGAGATATAGATCCAGAATTAATTGGAAACTGAATAACCTCATTTTAAAGAATAAGGGGATCAAACAAGAAATTATGGAAAGAATTAAATATTTAATCCTAGATAAAGACAATAATGAAACAACATTCCAAATCCTTTGGGATTCATTAAAAGTTGCTGTCATAGAATATATTATATCTTGAAATGCTTAGATGAATAAATTAGAGAAAGAGGAAATCAATGAACTAAATATGCAACTAAAATAATTAGAGGAAGCACAAATTAAAAATCCCCCAATTAAATACCATATTAGAAATTCTAAAAATTAAAGGAGAAAGTAACAAATTCAAAAGCAAAAACCAGAAGTGATGGATACTCAGGATTTTCTATGATTCAGACAGAATGATTTAAAAACACTTCTTCCTTAAAAAGGGGGAACCAAGAGTTGGTTTTATGAAAAAACCAATAACATTAATAAACCTCAGGTCAATTTGCTTTAAAAAATGAGAGAAGGAAACCAAATTGCTAGTATCCTAAATGAAAAAGGTGAACTCACCACCAATGAGGAGGAAATTAAAGTAATAATTCAGAATCATTTTGCCCAACTCTATGACAATAAATTTGACAATCTAAGTGAAATGGTTGAATATTTACAATAATTTAAGTTCCCCAGGTTAAATGAAGAGGAGATTAAATGCTCAAACAATCCTGTCTCAGAAAAAGAAATTCAACAAGCCATCATTGAACTCTCTAAGGAAAAGTCTCCATGGCCTGATGTGAAATGAATTATACCAAACATTTAAGGAACAATTGGTTCCAATTCCATATAAACTCTTTGGTAAAAGAGGGGAAGACAGAACTCTGCCTAACTCTTTCTATGACACCAATATGGTGCTGATACCTAAACCAGAAAGAGTTAAAACAGAGAATGAAAATTATAGACCTTTCTCCCTGATGAATATAGATGCAAAATATTAAATAAAATCTTAGCAAAATGATTACAAGTTATCACTAAGATAATTCATTATGACCAAATAGGATTTATCCCAGGAAGTCAGGGTTGGTACAATATTAGGAAAATATTTAGTATAATTAATTATATCAATAACAATCCTATCAGAAATCATATGATTATATCAATAGATGCTGAAAAAGTTTTTGACAAAATACAGCACCGATTCCTATTAAAAACACTCGAGAGTGTAGGAATAAATGGACTGTTCTTTAGAATAATAAGCAGTGTCTATCTGAAAATATTAGCTAGCATTACGTTCAATGGGGAAAGGCTAGATTCATTTCCAATAAAATCAGGGATGAAACAAGGATGCACATTATCACCACTACTATTCAATGTCATATTAGAAATGTTAGTTTCAGCAATAAGAGAAGAAACAGATATTGAAGGATTTAGAATTGGGAAGGAAGAGACAAAATTCTCACTCTTTGCATATGATGTGATAATATATCTAGAGAATCCCAAATAATCATATAAAAACCAATAGAAATAATAAGCAAATTTAACAAGGTCACAGGATATAAAATAAACACTCATAAATCCTCAACATTTCTATGTATGAGTTGCAAGATACAGCAGGAAGAGATAGAAAAAGAAATCCCATTCAAAGTGACCTCAGACAATATAAAATACCTGGGAGTCTTGTTTGCCAAAGCAGACTCAGAAACTTTTTGAAAAGAATTACAAAACATTTCTCATACAAATTAAACCAGACTTGACTGGGCAAACATAAACTGCTCATGGATAGGTCGAGCTAATATAATAAAAATTATAATTTTACCAAAGCTAAACTACTTGTTTAGTGCCCTATCAATCAAAATTCCAGCAATACCACTACTGGATCTACACCCTGAAGAGATGATGAAAAAGGATGAAACATCACCAGCACAAAAATATTTATAGCAGTCTTGTTTGTGGTGGCAAAGAATTGGAAATCAAGTAAAGGTCCTTCAATTGGGGAATGACTTAGCAAACTGTGGTATATGTATGTCATGGAACACTACTGTCCTATTAGAAACCTGGAGGGTTGGGAGTTCAGGGAAGCCTGGAGGCATTTGCATGAACATATGCTTAGTGAGATTAGCAGAATCAGAAAAACACTGTACACCCTAACAGCAACATGGGGGTAATGATCAACCTTGATGGACTCACTCATTCCATCAGTGCAACAATCAGGGACTATTTGTGACTTTCTGTGATGGAGAATACCATCTGTATCCGGAGAAATAACTGTGGAGTTTGAACAAAGTCCAAGGACTATCACCTTTAATTTAGAAAATAAACCTCATATCTTATTGTCTGATCTTACTATCCCTTATAATTTGTGTTTCTTCCTTAAGGATATGATTTCTCTCTCATCACATTCAATTTGGATAAATTTATACCATAAACTATATAAAGATTGGCAAATTGCCTTCTGTGGGAGGGAGGGAAATAAAATTAGGGGAATAATTGTAAAAGTCAAAATAAATAAAATCTTTATAATTCAAAAAAAGAGAAAGAAATGAGTTCCATCACACTTATATAACAGAATTTGTTCAGCCATTCACCACTGATAGACATTCCTTCTATTTCCAAATCTTTGACACTGCAAAAAGAGTTGCTATCTACAGTTACTTTATTTTTTTTTTAGGTTTTTGCAAGGCAAATGGGGTTAAGTGGCTTGCCCAAGGCCGCACAGCTAGGTAATTATTAAGTGTATGAGACTGGATTTGAACCCAGGTACTCCTGACTCCAAGGCCAGTGCTTTATCCACTACGCCACCTAGCCACCCCCTATCTACACTTACTTTAAATGGAATTTCACTTTCTAGCTTTTGCTGCTGCTGTTTTGTTAGTAATATATAGAAATGCTGATGATTCATGTGGGTATGTTTTATATGCTGTAACTTTGCTAATGTTGCTAATTGTTTCTAGTAGGTTTTAGATGATTTTTAAAAGATTCTCTAGTTATCCCATCCGTCATCTACAAAGAGTTAGTTTTGATTCTTCCTTCCCAATTCTAATCCCTTCAGTTTGTTTTTCTTCTCTTAATCCTGAAGCTAACATTTCTCTTTTTGCATTTTTTAAAATTTTTATTTAATTATTCTTATTTTGTACAAATAATGTTTTTTATACATTACTAATATATGCTTGTTTAAGAGTAAACATAATACCCTGTCCTTCCCAAAAGAGTATAGACCCACATGAGTCATAAAGTAAAGGGGAGAGAAAAAATTAAAATTAAAATTTTAAATAATAGTAATAATAATTGTAGGTATGTCCAGGTGGCTCAGAGGACAGAGCACTGGCCCTGGAGCCAGGAGCACCCAAACCCATTTCCGGCATCCAACAATCACACAGCTGTGTGACTCCATGCAAGCCACACCAACCCCATTGCCCTGCAAAAACCAAAATAAAAGACCCAAAATAAAATAAAATAGTAATATTAATAATAGTAAGGGTGACTGGGTGGCAGACAGAGCCTTGGTCCTTGAACCAGCAGCACCCGGATTCAAATGTTGCCTCAGACACCTAGCCATCACAAAGCTGTGTGGCCCCAGGCAGGCTACCCAGGCCCATTTGCCCTGCACCCCCCCAAATAATAATAATAATAATAATAATGATGATGATGATGATGATGATGATGATGATGATGATGATAATAATAATAATAATAATAATAATAATAAAATGTGCTTTTGCTGTGTTCCAGCACCACCAGCTCTGTTGCGGGTAGCTCACATTCTTTATGATAAGTCCATCACAAAAGTTATTTCTTTATTTTTCCACTTTTGCCACTGCTGATCGCAACTCCCTCCATTTGTACTTCTCTACTACCATGAACTATATTTTCTCTCTCCTTTCACTCTGACTCTGCTGTAGGGTAGCTGAGTAGCATAGCAGACAGATCTCCGGACCTGGGGCCAAGAAGCCCCAAGCCCACATACCACCCCTTAGGCCCAGCATACACCCAGCCCTATGGTTCTGAACAGGCCATCCAATCCCAGCCCTTTGCAAGAAGTTAAAAAAAAAATGTATTATATCTGACCACTCTCCCTCCATGGTCCATCCTCTCCTCCATCACTCACATCCTTCACCTTCCCCCTATCTCTCTTTCCTCCTTCTTACTCTAGATGTCTATACCCCATTGAATATATATATATATATATATATATATATATATATATATATATGTATATATATATATATATATATATATATATATATATATATATATATATATGCTGTTTCTCCTCCTAGCCACCTCTGATGAAAGAAAAGATTCCCTCATTCCCCCTTACCTTCCCCCTTCCATATCATTGCAATACCTCATTATAATAAAGGAAAAATCTCATTATATGAAATATCTTAGCCTATTCCTCCTCTCCTTTTTCTTTCTCCCATTACATTTTCCTTTTATCTATTGATTCCATTTTTACACCATAATATGTATTCAAATTCAGTTTTCTCTTGTGCTTCATATATAAAAGCTCCTTCTACCTGCTCTATTAAATGAGAAAGTTCATATGAGTATTATTAGTACTATCATTTTTCTATACAGCAATACATGTAGTTCATCATCATTAAGTCCCTTATATTTTCTCCTTCTCCTCTACTCTCTATGCTTCACCTAAGGCCTGTATTTCAAGATCAAACCTTCTGTTCCGCTCTGGCCATTCCAACAGGAACATTTGAAATTTCCCTGGTTTATTGAAAGTACATCTTTTTCCCTGGAAGAGGACATTCAGTTTTGCTGGGTAGTTGATTCTCCTTTGCATTCTAAACTCATTTGCCTTCTGGAATATTATATTCCAAGCCCTATGAGATTTTAATGTAGTTACTGCTAAGTCTGGTGTGATCCTGACTGCAGCTCCATGATATTTGAATTGTGTCCTTCTGGCTGCTTGTAATATTTTCTCTTTGACTTGGGAGTTCTAGAACTTGGCTATGATATTTCTGGGTGTTGTTATTTTGGGATCTCTTTCTTGGGGAAAGCAGTGGATTTTTTCCATTTCTATTTTGCCCTCTGCTTCTAAGATATCAGGGCAATTTTCCTGTAGTAATTCTTTGAAAATGATGTCAAGGCTCTTTTCCTGGTCATGACTTTCAGGTATCACAATAATTTTTAAATCGTCATTCCTAAATCTGTTTCCTGTATTTGTTGTTTTTTCAATGAGATGTTTCAAATTTCCTTCTAATTTTTCATTCTTTTGGTTTTGAAGTATTGTGTCCTGATTTCTCATAAAATCAGCAACCTCCCTCAGTTCCATTCTTTGTCTGAAGGATTTCTTTTCCTCAGAGAACTTTCTTATCTTTTTTTCCCAGCTGGCCAATTCTGATTATTAAAGCATTCTTCTCCTCAACAAGTTTTTGAACTGTTTTATCCATTTTAACATGTTATTTTATTCAGCATTTTTTGGATCTCCTTGACTAAGCTGCTGACCTCTTTTTCATGTTTTTCCTTCATCTCCTTCATTTCTTTTCCCAGTTTTTCTTCTATCTCCGTGACTTGATTTTCTTTTTTTAATTTATTTTTATTAAAGTTATTTTTTGAGTTTTACAATTTTCCCCCCAATATTGCTTTCCTCCCCCCAACCCCCCATGGATGGCACTCTGTCAGTCTTTACTTTGTTTGCATGTTGTACCTTCCTCACTTGATTTTCAAAGTATTTTTTTTTAACTCTGTCATAGCCTGAGCCCAATTTCTGTTTTTCTTCAAGTCTTTATATGCAGGAGCTTGTACTTCCTCATCTTCAGATTGAATGTTTTGATCCTTCTTGGGATCACAGGCAAAGTATTTCTCAATGGTGTTTCTCTTTTTTTCTCTGCTTACTCAGTTCTTCAACCTGTGCCTGGTTTTGGGGTGCTTCCTGGGCTTTTGAGTATTAGTGGGATACCCCCACAAGGCTTTCCATGTGTGAGGTGCTGTGGTCCCTCCTGGTCTGTGAATGACCATAAGCGGACCCCTCTGCCTCGGGGCTGGGGGGGGGGGGGGGCTACTGTTCTATAGGGGGCCTAGACTTGGATCAGGATCTGAATGTGGTCAGAGCCCCAGAGTCCTGTTCCAGGGACAGAGAAGAGAGATCAGTAGTCTCTCTTCACTCCCCTCCTTAGGCTCAGCAATCATGCCCTGGGTGCTCCTGCTTACCTGCTCTGCCTGCTTCTGGTTCATGGCTCTGGGCTGCCTGCCATGCTGTTTGCTTTGTGCCCTGAGGGCAGGGCTTCACGTGCTCACTCTAGTAGAGGTACCCTGCTGAACCCCCAAGTTGTGCCTCGTGCTCCTTGGGGTGTAGGTCAGCAAACTGCTCCCTCTGCCATAAGCTGTGGCTCCCAGTGCCCTGGGGCTACCTCTGGGAGGCTGAAGTTCCTTCCCTCTTGTGGGCTACCCCTCCAACCGCATGGAGTGGGGCCTTTCTGCTCTTTTTCAGGTTACCTTGGGTTGGAGAATTGCCTCACTGGTGGATTCTGTCTCACAAAAATGTAGAGTCCTTAGTTTATATGTTTTGATCGAGAGCACCTAAGAGTCGGTCCTCTCCTGTCATCATCTTGGCTCCCTGAAGCTAACATCTCTAAAATAATGTTGAATAGTAGTGGTGATAACAGGCATTCTTTTATCATCCCTGATCTTATTGAGAATGCCTCTTAGCTTATCTTCATTACATATAACACTTGTTGGTTTTAGACAGATACTGCTTTTCATTTTCAGGAACATTCCATTTATTCATATGTTCTTTAGTGTTTTAATGGGAAAGGGTGCTAAATTTTGTCAAAAGCTTTTTGAGCAACTATTGAAGTAATCATATGATTTATCTTAGGTTTGTTATTGATATGGTCAATTATGTTGATGGTTTTCTTAATATTGAACCTATCCTGATATAAATCCTGTTTATTATAATTGCTTTGCAAATGTTTTATTTAAAATTTTTGCATCCATTAGGAAAATTGGACTATAATTCTCTCTCTGTTTTTGTTCTTCCTGGTTCAATTATCAGTACAATATTAGTGTCCTATAAGAGACTTGGTATACCTCCTTCACCTATTTTTTTCAAATAGTTTATATAGAAGTGGAACTAATTTTCCTTGAATGTTTGGTGGAATTCACTTGTGAATATATCTGGTCATGGAGATTTTTTCTTGGGGAGTACATTGATGGCTTTATTCAATTTCTTTTCTGACATGGAGCTATTTAAGTATTTAATTTTCTTCCTCTTTTAACCAGAGCAGTTTATATTTTTGTAAATATTCATCAATTTTACTTAGATTGTCAAATTTATAGGCACACAGTATAGCAAAATAACTCCTAATTATTACTTTAATTTCTTCCTTTTTTTCCTCCATTTTTGATACTAGTAATTTGATTTTCTTCTTTCTTTTTTAAATAAAACTATAATTGGTCTTTTTTATTGATTTTTCATAAACCCATTTCTTTTATTAGTTCAATAGCTTTCTTACTTTTGATTTTATTAATTTTCCTTTTTTTTCAGAATTTCTAATTTGGTATTTTATTAGGTATTTCTTAATTGTTTTTTCTCTAGCTTTTTTAGTTGCATGCCCAATTCATCAATCTCCTTTCTCTGTTTTATTCATATAATAATAAAGGATTTAGAGATATAGTATTTCCCATAATAACTACTTTAGCTATATCTCAGAAGTGTTGGTATGTTGCCCCCTTACTGTTATTGTTTTGGATAAATTATTATTTCTATGATTTGCTGTTTGACCCACACATTCTTTACAATTCATTATTTAGTTTCCAATTGATTTTAGGTCTATCTCTCCATGGCCTTTTATTGCATATAATTTTTATTGCATCATGATCTGAAAAGGATCCATTTAATATTCCTGCATTTGATAGTAAGGTTTTTTTTACCCTAGTACAAAGTCAATTTTTCTGTAGGTGCCATGAACCATAGGAAGAAAAAAAGGTATTCTTTTCTACCCTCATTCAATTTTCTAAAGAGGTTTATCATTTCTGACTTTTCTAAAATTCTATTCAATGCCTTAATTTCCTTCTTCTTCCTTAGATTTATTTAATTTTGAGAGAAGGTTAAGATCCCACACCAATATAGATTGTCTTTCTCTAACTCATTTGCTTTCTCCTCTAACAATCTGGATACTATATTTTTGATGCACATGTTTAATATTGAAATTACTTCATCATCTATGGGTATCCTTTTGGAGGATGTAGTTTCTTCCTTGTTAGTTTTAAAGAGATATATTTTGCAATTCCTTTGTCTGAGATAAGGACTGTTACCCATGCTTTTTTTTACTTCAGCCAAAACTCCAGTCATTTATTTTTATTCTATATGTATCTCTTTGGTTTATTTGTATTTTTTGTAAACATCATATTGTAGGATTCTAGTCTTTAATCTATTCTGCTATCTGCTTCCATTTCATGGGAGAGTTCATTCCATTTACATTCACAATTATAATGATTAACTCTTTGTTACCCTCTATACAATCTTCCCTCTGTTTGTCGTTGCCCCCCCTCCTTTTGCCTTATTTCTCCTCACTAGTGTTTTGCTTCTGAATAACTCCCTCAGTCTGTCTCCCTTATATCAATCACCTTCCCTTTTCTTCCCTTTTCTCCTACTTCTTTTCCTCCCCTCTATTGGTCCCTCCTTTTTTCCCCTTCACCTTTTACATTCATAAAATTTGAACAGTAAGATAAATTTCACATCAGGAATTGTTGGAAGTCTTCCATTTCATTAAATGTCCATCTTTTCCCCTGGAAGTAAAAGCTCAGCTTTGCCAGATAGTGGATTCTTGGCTGCACTCCAAGCTCCCTTTGTCTTTTGAATATCTCATTCCAGGCCCTTGGATCCCTTAATGTTGATGCAGCCAGGTCCTTCGTAATCCTTTCTGTGGCTCCCTGGTATCTGTTTCTTTCTGGGTGCTTGCAGGATTTTCTCTTTTATCTGATAGTTCTGGAATTTGGCCACAACATTCCTTGCTGTTTTCATTTTAGGATCTCTTTCCGGGGGGGGATCAATGTATTCTTTCAATAGCTATTTTGTCCTCTGGTTCCATGATATCAGGGCAATTTTCCATCACTATACCCTGCAATATTAAGTCCAGGCTTTTTTTTTCTCTTCAATGTTTTCAGAAAGGCCTATAATTCTCACATTGTCCCTCCTCCATTTATTCTCAGGGTCAGTGGTTTTGCTGATGTGGTATTTTACATTTTCTTCTATTTTTTTTTCAAATTTGGGGGTTTTTAACAGACTCTTGCTGTCTCACAAAGTCATTAGTTTCTACAGACTCCCTTTATGTTAGAGAAAAATTTTCTTCATTTACCTTTTGCAACTCCTTTTCCAATTGGTCAATTCTATTTTTGAAAGTGTTTTCTATTTGACCAATTCAGGATTTGAGAGAATTATTTTCTTTTTGCATTTGTCCAATGATTTACCAATGATTTGTTTTCTTGTTGCAAGGTGTTAATCTTCTCTTGGGTTTCTTTTTCCAAATTTTCCAAATGATTTTTAAACTCCTTCCTAATTTCTTCAAGGAAGTCTTTCTTTGCTGGACACCAGATCATATTCTCCTCAGAAATTCTAGGTCTCTCTGAGTTAGGGTCTTTTCCTTCCAAGAATTTTTCTATGGACCCTCCTTCTGCTGGCCTTTTTCATTTTACTAAGACCTTGAGTTGGTGAGGGGCTGGTTTATAGGGGTTTGGTGTGAGGATGCCTAGAGGCTTTACTCACTGAGTGTAATATCTCCAGCTGGCCAGTTTAAGTTTTGCTCACTGAGTGTAACATCTCCAGCAGGCTAGTAGGGGGTGCTGGTTGCTTTCTCTGGAGTGTCTGTGACCTTGATTGAGACCATCTCCCTTGCCCTGGAATGAGTGGTTGAAGCTGTTAAATACTTTTGTCTCTGATCATTAGTAGCCTATATCCTGAGGTGAGGTGATCACTCTCCCTATTATCAGCTGAGGTGGTTCTGCTGCTTGGCCTTAGCCTGAGGCAGAGGCAGTCTGTTATTGTGTTTATTCTGGAAAGAGGCTTCAGCTGAAATGGAGGTTTGGACTCTGAGTTCCTCCTGACCTGAGGGGTTCAGGAATCAATGTCTGCAACTTTCCAGCTCAGGAACTCTCCCTCCAGCCCTGCTGGCAAACTCCAGATGGTCAGCACAAACACCAATGACTGCTACCAAGCTGACCCAAGCCCCCAGGTCAACCAGGCTCGAGCCCTGATGCAGATCAAGCAGGTCAGGTTCTCAGGCTCTCAGAGTCCTGAACTCCAGTCTCACAGCTAATCAGGCTAATCAGTGGATGATCCAGGTTCCCAAGCTCTCACCAGTCCATAAGCCCTCTGCTCAGGACTCACTCACGAATCTCGGAAGGCAGATCCAGAGGCGGATGTCCTTTTCTTGGCTTTTACAGGGGATCTGGCAGCATCTACATTAAGGGCTTATAGGAATTGGAATATGATATTCCGGAAGGCAAAAGATCCTGGTTTACAACTAACAATCAACTACCCAGAAAAACTGAAAATCCTCTTTCAGGGGAAAAAATGGATTTTCAATGTAACAGAGGACTTTAAAACTTGCCTACTGAAACAACCAGAGCTTAATAAAAAGTTTGATCTCCAAGTACAGGACTCAGCTGGACCATAGAGAGGAGATACAAGGAAGGACTAAGTATGAGCAACTTAATGATATTGAACTGTTTGTATTCTTGCATGGGAAGAAGATACTGATAACTCATAAGAACTTTCTCATTTATAAGAGCAGTTAGAAGGAGCATATAGGCAAGGCACAGGAAGGAACTGAATATAATGACATAATATACCAAAAAGATGGAGTCAATGAATAAGAAAGGAAAGTCCTGGGAGGAATAGAAGAATAAAGGGGCTAAGATATTTCACATAAGAGTCAAGAAAAAGCTTTTTCAATGTAATGGAAAAGGGGAGGGCAAGGGGGAATGAGTGAGCCTTCATTTTCATCAGAAATGGCTCAGAGAGGAAATAACATACACACTTAATAAGGAATAGAAATATATCTTATTCTAGAGAAAAATGAGAAGAAAGAGATGGGATAAGGGGGAATTGGGGGGAGGAAGGGGGAATATATGAGGGAAGAGAAGGAAGATTGTTGGAGAGAGTACTCAGATACAACACACTTTTGGACAGGGACTGGATGAATGAAGAGAGAGAATAGAATGAGAGTGGGGAGGAATAGATTGGAGGTAAATGCAGTTTGTAATAGCTGCTGTAGGAGAGATATTGAAGCAATTTCTCTGACAGAGAAGAGCCATTGGAACCTGAACACAGACTGAAATACATTTTTTCTCTCTCACTATTGTTGAAGTTTCTTATCTTCTCAGAGGTGGTTATGTTTACTCTTACTGTAATAATATAAAATTTAAAAAATTTAAAAAATAAAGAGGGGAAAAAGTATGCTTCAGTCTGTATTCAGTCATCATCACTTCTCTTCGTGGGATGGATAGCATTCTTTATCATAAGTCTATCATAGAAATTGCTTCAATATTTTTCCCACAGTTGCTATTGCTAATGGTATTTCCCTCCATCCTCTTCCCCAGCAATCCCTTTTTATCTGTTCTCTCTCTCTCATTTTACCCTGTTCCACCAAAAAGTGTGTTGCATCTCAACACCCATTCCCACAATCTTCCCTCTCTTCTATCACCTAAACCCCTCTTCCATTCTACTTGTCCCCTTTCCTCCTACCCCCTTTCTCTCATATTTTCCTCTAGGTTTAAGTTAGAGTACTATACTCAATTGAGTGTGAATATTATTTGCTCTATTAGTCAATTCCAATGACAGTAAGCCACACACACTCACCCTAATCTTTTTCCTCTTCCATTCCACTGCAAAAACTTTTTCTCGCCTCTTTTATGTGAAATAATTTACTCCATTCTACCTCTCCTTTTCCTTTCTCCCAGGACAATCTTTTCTCCCCCATTGACTCTATCTTTTTAATATATTTTACCTTGAAATTCAACTCCCTCCTGTGCCTTGACTATATATATGCTGCTTCTAACTGTCTTAATAAATGAGAAGGTTCAAAAGAGACACTTAATATTACTTAGCTGTATAACTTTGAACAATTCACATAACCCCATTACCTTGCAAAAAATTAAAGACTTCTTGGGTAGAGCCAAGAAGGCAGCATGAATCTAGTATACTCCCAGACCTTTTTCCTATGCAAAAGTAAATGAAGCCTCTACATAGCCATTAAAGCTACAGATCCGAGAGAGAGAGAGAGAGAGAGAGAGAGAGAGAGAGAGAGAGAGAGAGAAAGAAAGTTTTCAACTGTAGACTGTAAAAAATCTTCAGGGAAGGTCTATCTTTTTTGGGGGAAAGGGAAAATAGAAGCCAGCTTGATGGGAAAACAGGAAAGCTAATAGGAGGCTAATATCCACAATGTAGCCCAGATCCCAGCAATTAGACAGGAGCACCATGATTACATTAAGAAAAATCAAAAGACTGAAAAACTTGAAGAAATGTAAAGTACCTTTTAGGAAAAGCAAATGACCTGGAGAAAAGGTCCAGCAGCAAAAATTTGCAAATTTTTATCTTCCCAAAAGTCTAAATCAAAAAAATTCAGGAAAATATTATACAAGAAATTATCATGGAAAACTGTCCTAATATACTACATCAAGAAGACAAAATATTCCTTGAAATATTACACAGAATACCTAAAGAGCCCCAGAATAAAAACTCAAGGAATATCATAACCAAATACTAGCATTCTTAGCTAAAGGAGAAAAATACTACAAGCAGTCAGAAAAAGCATTTTAAATACAAAGGGAGCACAATCAGAATTACACAGGACTTATCAGCTTCAAGATCAGAGTGCCTGGAATATGATATTTTGGAGGGCAAAAAAAATTGGATTAAAACCAAACATTTTCTTCCCTGCAAAATTCAGCATATTCTGTCAGAAGAAAAGATGGATTTTTAGTGAATTGGAGGATCTCCCAAATTTCTGATAAAAAGACCAACACTGAACAGAAAATTTGATCTTCAAAGACAAGATTCATAGAGATACATAAAAAAGTGAACAGAAAGAGGAAAAAATGATAGTCAAGAACATTAAACTGTTTATATCCCTACAAGAGAAGTTAACATCTGTTACTCTTGAAAATTATATTTTTCTTTAGGATAGTTAAAGGTTGAATATACTTGAAGAGATTTTACTTAGAGGATATGGATATAAATGATACATGAATGCAATGTTGACTTTGAAGGTGACATTTCCTAAAGAAATAGAGGGAAGGAGAATACTTAGAGTTTAAATCATTAAGTGGCCTTACTTTATTAGATAACTTAGTTAAAGTGTGTTGTAGTACAATTGGGACAGAGGGTGGAAATATACTTAGAAGAGGTAGATATAGATAAGAAAGTGATCTTGTATTAATGCATACTTTATTAATCAAGTGTCATAGTGGAGGAATTGTACTCAATACTTTGGTTGTGGAGGGTTGTAGGTCTATGATTGGAATACTATAGAAATATAGGGAGAAAGTGTACTTTAGAAGAACTGGACATGAAAAGATCATGAAGTGATTTTGCATTGCTTCATGCTTTGGCTCAAGAGTATTGTGTGTCCATGGAAGGGAATGAAAAAGACAAGGCAGTACAAATCAATTGGAATTTGATGTGATTTATGACTCTTGAGAAGTGTATTTCTGGTACAGAAGAGGGAAGTGTACTTAGTGACTAGGAGGAAATGCAACTTATCAATAAATCAATCAATCAACCTTTGAGATTGGTATCTATCAGGACAAATAAGGGGATTATATTTTGACAAAGGGGTTGTAGGCACAATAAAAAATAAAGCCAAAAAAGGACTATAATAGGAAAAGGCCAGGTATTAGTGAATGAATGGTTATAGTTCTTGTCCTTTGTTATCTAAGAAGATCAAGATGACATCATCATGTTTATGACAAATTACAGTGTGTCCAACTGTGGATAATCAGACCAATATGAGTTGGAGCTTGGAATGCTTTGCCACAGGTCAGGTACAAATAGTCCTGGGTACTTAAATATGTCATGTTGCCTTTGAGCTGGTTCAATTATGCCCTTCTTGTAGAGTGCAGAGCCCTCACTGATAAGGTCATGCCAGGCTGGACAGTACTATGCTAGAGTCTCCCGTGCTGCACAATCAATTCCAAAGTTGTTCTGACTCCCCTTGTGAGCACTTGTCTTGTGTGATCTCTCCACAGAATAGTCTTTTTGGCAAGTTTATCTCTGGCATTCTAACAGCATGATCAGCCTATCACAGTTGCATTCTGAAGTAATGCTGGAATGCTAGACAGTTTAGCTCATGAAAGGAGCTCAATGATTGGTATCTTCTCCTGCTAGGTGATGATCTACAACATCTTCATAAGAGAATTTAAATGGAAGCAATTTAGTTTCCTGACAAGGCATTGGTAGTCTGTCCAGGTTTCACAGCCATATAGCAATGAGGTGAGCACAATGGATCAGTGGACCTTTAATTTGGCAGTCAGTCTAAATATCTTTTCTCTCCCACGCTTTCTTTCAAAGTCTTCTAATTACTGAGATGACTCTAGCAATGCATGTGTCAACCTCATTGTCAATGTATACCTCCCTGGAAAGAACACTGCCTAGCACTCAAAACTTCTCCATTTCCTATACTCAATAGTTTCATGTATGGATGGCGTGATGCTGGCTTATGGAGCACCTGTGTTTTCTAGGTTCTAATTGTTAGGCCAAAATTAACACAAGCAGCAGACTCAATCCATATTTTTGTTACAGTTCAACTCCAGAGATTGCATTAAGGGCACAATCATCTACAAACAGAAGAACATGCACCAACATTCCCTTCACTTTGGTCTTGACTTGCGGCCTCTTCAAGTTGAAGAATTTGCCTTCAATGTGGTAGCTGACCTTGAGGCCATGTTCATCTTTAGTGAAAGTGTTTGATAACAAGGCTAAAAAAATCATACAAAAAACATTGGAGCAAGGACATGTCCTTGTTTAACTCCATTGGTGACTGGAAAATCTTCAGATCATCTTTCACTATCCAGAACTTGGGAAAGCACACCATCATGAAATTGACATAAAATGCTGATGATCTTCTCTGGGCAACCAAATTTTGGCATAAAGAAAATAAACAAGAAGGAATTTAAGAAGGTGAATAAAATCGTAGACTTCTGAAGAAAACAATGGGAATAGAAATGAATATGCTTTTTTCTCTGTAGTATATGGCATCTATTCCGAAACTAATCTTTACTAGGGTATAAATCAGGTGAAGAGGCTCAAAGACCTATTATGGTAGAAGAAAAGAAGAGAGAGTGTGATCACTGAGTAAATCCTGCACTCAGTAGATTTGACCCAGAGAGGGAATAACATACTTTCCCATTTGGGTTTAAAAATCTATAATTGGGGAGGCTAGGTAGCATAGTGGATAAAAGCACCAGCCCTGGAGTCAGGAGTACCTGGGTTCAAATCTGGTCTCAGACACTTAATAATGACCTAGCTGTGTGGCCTTGGGCAAGCCACTTAACCCCATTTGCCTTGCAAAAAAAATCTATAATCCCTTATAAAGAAGTAGGGAGGGAAAGGGAAAGAAAAAAGAAAGAAGTTGCTGAAGAAAGGGAAAGTGAAGGTATAAATGTAAATGAATTTAAAGAAAAGTTAAATGGGAAAGGGAGAAAAACACTGGTGAGGAGGAATAAGAGAAAAGGAAAAAGAAAAGGATAAATGGGGAAAGATAGTGTGGAGGGAAATCCAAAATTAGTAATCTTAATTGTAAATGTGAATGAGATAAATTCTCACATAAAACTGAAGTGGATAGCAGAGTGAATTAAAAACAAAAATGCTACAATATATTGTTTACAAGAAACACTTTTGAAGAAGAGAGATACACACAAGGTAAAAGTAAAAGCCCAAAATATATTATTTTTCAGTGGAAGTAAAAAAAAATCAGAGGAGCAAAACTGATCTCAGAGAAAATAAAAGCAAAAATATCATTAAAGAGGATACGTAATGAAACTACATTTTCTTAAACGGGACTATAGATAATAAAGTTATATCATTATTAAGCACATATGCACCAAGTAGTATAGCATCCAAATTCTTAGAGAAGAAGCTGAACAAATTTCAAGGAGACATACACAGCAAAATTATCATCAATGTCCCCATCTCAATCAGATAAATCTAATCACAAACTTAAAAAGAATGAACTTAAGGAGGTAAAGAAAATCTTAGACCACTGGAGAAAACAATGGGGATAGAAAAGAATATATCTTTTCTCTATAGTATGTGGCATCTATTCCATAACTGATCTTTACTAGGGTATAAAAACAATCATGATATAGTAAACATTGCATGGAAAGATAAACAAAAAACTAATTGTAAACTAAATGATTTTAATGAATAATCAAATGACAAATCACAAAAAATAATAAACTATTTTATCCAAGAAAAAGACAATGAGACATCATACCAAAATTTTTGGAATGCAGCAAAAACAACTTTTAGGGGAAATTTCATTTATTTAAATGCTTTTTGAATGAAATAAAGAGGAGATCAAGGTATTGGGCATGCAAAAACTAAAAAAATCTAGAAAAAAGAACAGATTAAAGAAATCCAATTAAATCAAATTAGAAGTGCTGAAAATCAAAGGAGAGATTAATGAAAGCAAAAGCAAGGAAACCATTGATCTAACAAAACTAAGAGTTGGTTTTATAAAAACAAAACAATAAAATAGATAAAACTTTGGTTAATCTGATTTAAAGTATCAAAGATGAAAAGCTTGTATTTACCACCAATGAGAAGGAAACTAAAAAAAGATAATTCAGAGCTCTTTTGCCCAACAGTATGCCACTAAATTCTATAATTTGTAAAATGGAAGAATATTTACAAAAATCAAACTACCCGGATTAACAGAAGAGGAAAAAAAAATTAAATAACCTTATTTCAGAAAAAAAATTGAAGAAACCACTATCAAAATCCTTAAGAAAAAATCTAAAGCTCTGTCAAATTCATTTTATGACAATAATGTGGTGCAAAGATCAATGAACAGGTCAAGAAATACTCTTTGTCAGAACTATGGAAAAGGGAGAAGAACAAGAAAAAGTAAACTATAAAATTCAAGATGGATGATTTTGACTATATTAAAACGTTTTTGCACCAATAAAACCAATACAGCCAAGATTAGCAGCTAGGGGTTCTGATAAAGCTGTTATTTCTAAAGTAGAGAATTGAAATGAATTTGTAAGGTTTCACATCATTCCCCAATTGATAAATGCTCAAAGGGTTTGAAAAGGGAGTTTTCAAATGAAAAAATTAAAGTCACATGTTATTATCATATGAAAAAATGAACCTAATCATTATTAATTACAGAAACTCTATAACTTTTTTTTAAAATTTGGTTGTTTTTTTTCCTTCATATTCCTTGGCTTTCTCTTTTCCCTTTGTCCCTCAAATACAAAATGACTAATAAGTAAGCAGGGTTTTTTACATCTAGATTTTTGAATTAATTTTTATAAAAGATAGTGTCCCAGATTTCCCACAACCCTTCCAACAATGATCATTATCCTTCCTGGTCATATTGGCCAATCTGAGAGTTGAGAGGTGTGAGGTGGTACCTCAGAGAAGCTTTAATTTGCATTTCTCTAATAATTAATAATTTAAAGCATTTTTTCATATGGCTATGGAGTGCTTTGATCTCCTCATCTGTAAATTGCCTTTGCATATCCTTTGACCATTTTTGTTTTAAAAATATGATTCAGTTCTCTGTATATTTCAGAAATGAGTCCTTTGTCAGAATCATTGGTTGCAAATATTGTTACTCAATTTACTACATTTGTTTTGATCTTGGTTACATTGATTTTATCTGTGCAAAAGCTTTAAATTTAATGTAATCAAAATCATATAATTGGTTTTTGGTGATATTCTCCAACTTTTCCTTAGTCATAAACTGTTCCCCTTTCCATAGATCTGACAGGTAAACTAATCCTTGATCTTCTAATTTGCTTATAGTATTGTTTTTTATGTCTAAGTCCTTGTAAACATTTGGATCTTATCTTGGTAAAGGGTGTAAGGTGTTGGTCTAATCTAAGTTTCTTCCTTACTAACTTGCCATTATCCCAGCAGTTTTTATCAAAGAGGGAGTTTTTATCCTAATGGCTGGACTCTTTGGGTTTATCAAACAGCAGATTACTGTAATCATTTCCTGCTTTTACACCTAGCCTATTAAACTGGTCCACCATTCTATTTCTTAGCCAATACCAAAACAGTTTTGATGACTAATGCTTTATTATATAATTTTAGATCAGGTAGGGCTAAGCCACCTTCTTTTACACTTTTTTTCATTAAGCTCCTGAAAATTCTTAACTTTTTATTTCTCCATATGTATTCACTTACAATTTTTTCTAACTCTTTAAAGTAATTTTTTGGAATTTTGATTGGAAAGGGACTAAACAAATAGTTTAGTTTTGGTAGAATTGTCATTTTTATTATATTAGCTCTACCTATCCATGAGCAGTTGATATTTGCCTAGTTATTTTAATCTAATTTAATTTCTGTGAGAAGTGTTTTATAATTGTTTTCAAAAAGATTCTGAGTCTGCCTTGGCAAATAGATTCCCAAGTATTTTATATTGTCTGAGGTTACTTTGAATGGGATTTCTCTTTCTAGCTCTTCCTGCTGTATCTTGCTAGACATATAAAGAAAAGTTGAGGATTTATGAGGGTTTATTTTATAACCTGCAACATTGCTAAAATTGCTAATTGTTTCCAGTAGTTTTTTGGATAATTTCTTGGGATTCTCTAGGTAGACCATAATGTCTTCTGCAAAGAGTGAGAGTTTTGTCTCTTCCTTCCCAATTCTATTTCCTTTAATTTCTTTTTTTTTCTCTAATTGCTGATGCTAACATTTCTAATACAATATTGAATAGTAGTGGTGATAATGGGCACCTTGTTTCACCCTTGATCTTATTGGGAATGCCTCTAGCCTGTCCCCATTGAATATAATGCTTGTTGATGGTTTCAGATAGATACTGCTAATTATTTTAAGGAACAGTCCATTTATTCCTACACTCTCTAGTGTTTTTAATAGGAATGGATGCTGTATTTTGTCAAAAGCTTTTTCAGCATCTATTGATATGATCATATGATTTCTTATGGGCTTGTTGTTGATACAATTGAGTATAATAACAGTTTTCCTATTATTGAACCAACCCTGCATTTCTGGAATAAATCCTACTTGATCATAATGTATTATCCTAGTGATGACTTGTTGTAGTCGATTTGCTAAGATTTTATTTAGGATTTTTGCATCTATATTCATCAGGGAAATAGGGATATAATTTTCTTTCTCTGTTTTAACTCTTCCTGGTTTAGGTAACAGCACCATATTGGTTTCATAGAAAGAGTTAGGCAGAGTTCCATCTTTCCCTAAAGTGTTTATATAGGATTGGAACCAATTTTTCCTTAAATGTTTGGTAGAATTCACTTGTGAATCCATCAGGCCCTTGAGATTTTTTTAGGGAGTTCAATAATGGCTTGTTGAATTTCTTTTTCTAAGATAGGGTTGTTTAGGTATTTAATATCTTCTTCATTTAACCTAAGCAACTTATATTTTTGTAAATATTCATCCACTTCACTTAGATTATGAAATTTCTTGGCATGGAGTTGGGCAAAATAATTTTGAATTATTACCTTAATTTTCTCCTCATTGGTGGTGAGTTCACCTTTGACAGCAATTTGGTTTTATTCTTTCTTTTTTTTAATCAAATTGACCAGAGGTTTATCAATTTTATTGTTTTTTTCATAATACCAACTTTTGGTTTTTACTCATTAATTCAAAATTCTTTTGCTTTTGATTTTATTAATTTCTCCTTTAATTTTTAGAATTCCTAAATTAATAATTGGGGATATTTGATTTGTTCTTTCTATAATTTTTTTACTTGCATGACTAGCTCATTGATTTCCCCTTTCTTCAATTTATTCATGTAAGCATTTAGATCTATGATGTATCCCCTGAGAGTCTCTTTGAATGAATCCCATAGGCTTCGGTATGTTGTTTCATTATCATCATTATCTAGGATAAAATGGTTAATTCTCTCTATAATTTGTTTTTTGGTCCACTCATTTTTTAAAATGAGGTTATACAGTTCCCAATTTGTTCTGAGTCTATATCTCCTGGGCCCAGTATTGCACATGACTTTTATTGCATTGTGATGTGAGAAAGATGTATTCACTATTTCTGCCTTTCTGCGGTTGATCATCAGGTTTTTATGTCCTAGTATATGGTCAATTTTTGTATAAGTTCCATGTACTGCAGAGAAAAAGTTATATTCCTTTCTATCCCCATTCAGTTTCCTCCATAGGTCTACCATATCTAATTTTTATAGCAATGTATTTACCTCCTTAAATTCTTTCTTGTTTATTTTATGATTCAATTTATCTACATCTGCTAGTGGGAGGTTGAGGTCTCCCACTAGTAGAGTTTTGCTGTCTATGTCTTCCTGTAGTTCTTTCAGCTTCTCCTCTAAGAATTTGGGTGCTGTCCCACTGGGTGCATATATATTCAATATTGTGATGACTATATTGTCTATGGTACCTTTTAGGAGGATAAAGTTTCCTTCCTTATCTGTTTAAATGCTATATATTTTTGCTGCTGCTTTGTCTGAGATTAGGATTGGCACCCATGCTTTTTTTACTTCTGCTGAAGCAAAATATATTTTGCTCCAACCTTTTACCTTTACTCTATATGTATCTCTCAGCTTCAAATGAGTTTCTTGTAAGCAGCATATTGTAGGATTCTGGGTTTTAATCCACTCTGCTCTTCACTTATGTTTTAAGGGAGAGTTCATCCCATTCACATTCAAGGTTATGATTACTAATTCTTTATTGCCCTCCATGCTATCTTCCCTCCATTTGCATTTTTCCCCCTTTCTCCCCGCTTTATCCATATTCCCCAGTATTTTGTTTCTGAATACCACCCCCTTCAGTGTGCTTGCCCTCCTATATCACACCCTCCCCTTTCTTTCCCCTTTCCCTTTTTCCCTTTTTCCTTCCCTTCCTTTTCTTATTTCCCCTTTCTTCTCCCACTCCCCTTCCCTTTCTCCATCCCCCCTCCCCTTTTCCCCTTTTAATACTTGACAGGTTAGATGTTTTATAAGTTAACTGAGTATGTGTAGGTTGACTTTAAGCCAAGTCTGATGAAAAGAAGATTCAGGTGTTTCTCATCTAACCTCTATTACCATAGGGTTTTTTGGTACGTCTTAGTATAATGAGATTTCCCCCATTCAATCCCCTCCCTCCTCCGATCTCTTTCCTGTCCCCCTTTTTTAAGGAGGTAGTGTTTTTTTACATCATTCTATATAAGTCATAGAAAATTCTGAGTGTCTGTCCCTTCTAATTCAGCATATTCTATAGAATATAGTCAAAATTCCTGAGAGTTATTAGGGTCTTTCTCCCAAGTGGGGCTAAAGCTAGTTACATCTCTTTATATAGCAGTCTCATGAATAGGTCATGAATGTACATCATTTCTGGCTATGTATATTCTCTCTGTTAGAGTTACAATTCTCAAGATTTATGAGAATCTCCCCCCCCCATGCAGGGATATAGCCAGTTTCAACTAACTGGACTGCTTTTTCTTTGCCTTTTACTGCCACCCTTTTATTTTTTAACTTTTCATGTGTCTCTTGAACCTCCTGTTTGATGTCCAAATTTTCTGTTTAGCTTTGGTCTTTTCATCAAAAATTTTTGGAATTCTTCCATTTTGTTAAATGTCCATCTTTTTCCCTGGAAGAGAAAGCTCAGCTTTGCAGTAAAGTAGTTTCTTGGTTGCATTCCAAGCTCCCTTGCTCTTCGAAATATCTCATTACAGGCCCTTCGATCCCTTAAAGTTGATGCAGACAGGTCCTGAGAGATACTTACTGTGGCTCCTTTATATTTAAATTGTTTCTTTCTGGCTGCTTGCAGGATTTTCTCTTTTAACGGATAGTTCTGGAGTTTGGCCACAACATTTCTTGGTGTTTTCATTTTAGGTTCTTTTTCTGGTGGGGATCAACGTACTCTTTCAATAACTACTTTGCCTTCCAATTCCATGATATCAGGGTAGTTTTCTATCACTAGATCCTGTAATATTAAGTCCAGGCTTTTTTTTTCTCTTCAATGTTTTCAGGAAGTCCTATAATCTTCAGGTTTCCCCTCCTCGAACTATTCTCAAGGTCAGTGGTTTTGTTGATGAGGTGTTTTATATTTGCTTCTATTTTTTTCTATTTTTTGATTTTGTTTAACTGACTCTTGATGTCTCATGGAGTCATTAGTTTCTGTAGAAGCCATTTTTGGGGGGGAGGAGTTTTCTTCATTAAACTTTTGCAATTACCTTTCTAATTGGTCAATTCTACTTTTGAAAGAGCTTTGGATTTGACCAATTGAGGTTTTGAGAGAATTAATTTCTTTTTGCATTTGCCCATTTGAAGATCTGAGAGATTTATTCTCATTTTGTATTTGTCCAATTGTACTTTCTAAGGTTTTGTTTTCTTGTTGCAAGGTATTGTCTCTCCCTAGTTTTTAATCTCCTTCCTTGTTGCTGCAAGGAAGTCTTTCTGTGCTGAAGACCAGATTGTATTCCCGTCAGAGTTTCCAGGTTTCTCTGAGTAAGGGTCTTTCCCTTCCAAGAATTTTTCTATGGATCCCCCTTTCTGCTTATCCTTCTTCATTTTGCTAAGACCTGAGTCGGGGAGGTGCTGGTTCACAGGGGCTTGGGAATGCTAAAACCTTTACTTACTGAGTGCAGTTTCTCTGGCTGGCCAGTAGGAGGTGCTGGTTGCTTTCTCTGGAGTGTCTGTGACCTTGGCTTTGGCCTTCTCCCTTTCCTTGATGGTAGGAGTTGGAGCTATTGAATTCTTTTGCCTTCAATCAATGGTGGGCTTTCCCCTGGCCTGAGGTCATTTCTCAGCTGGTCTGGCTTTTCTGCTCACACACCTGGGCCTGAGGCAGAAGTAGTTTTCATTTGTTTGTTAGGGAAGAAGTCTGAGTTGTAATGGCTCTCAGACCAGAGGAGCCCAGGGATGGTGTCCAAAGTCTTCCTGCTCCAGAACTCTCCCCTCAACCCTGTCCGGGATCTCCTGGGGTACAGCTCCAACACCAGTGCCTCCACTCCTCCACGGACTCACACTCCCATGGTCCAGCCCCAGACTCCTGGTTCCAATTCAGCTGTTGATCTGGCTGATCAGGTGATGATTTCCCTCTGAGCCCAGACTCACCCTCCTGAATTCCACCAAAGCTGCTGCCAGAGACAAATCCTGAGGTAGATGTTGTTTCTTTCTCCTGGCTTTTCTTTCTGGGTTTTGTGGGTTGGATTTCTTTTAAGAGGTTTGTTTCATGTGATAGATGGGGAAGATATCAGGAGACTTTAAAACTGTGCCTGTCTTCTCTCCACCATCTTGGCCGGAAGTCATAAGTCAGAATGTTAAAACAATTGTGCATGCACAATATTTACTAGACTATTCCTTCTTGAGGGCAGGGGAATAAGAAGGGAGGGTGATAGAAAATTGTGTAACATAAATATGCAACTGAATAAATGTTGAAAAGCTTTCATATTTGTCATTGGAAAATAAAATATCAAACTAAATGTCAAAAGTATTTCCCAGAATTATTTAAATTAAGGGACAAACCATAGATTAGCAAATGCACTAAAATTCAGTAATAGGAAATACCCATTTCAACTAATTTAGACTTGTTATTGTCAAAATCTAGAGTCCATTGATTTTTCTGTAAAAGATATTTTTGAAAGCAGTTAAGAAATATATCAAATTTCTAATTCAAATTGCATAGGAATATGGAAGAAAAATATGGTATAGTACAAGTCAAGGGCAAATTGCTTTTAAGCTTGGAAACAGCTCAACTTGAAGTATTTTTTCTTGTAAACTCTTTAAAATTTATTTATTTACTTATTTACACATTACTAAAATATTGTTGTAAGAATAAACATAATCCTCCTCCCCTCACAAAAATTAAAAAAACCCTCATGAGAAATAAAGTGAAAGAAAGAAAAAAAAACATGCTTCAGTCTGTGTTCTTATACCATCAGCGTTGTCTATGGAGTGGATTGCATTCTTTATCGTAAGTCCATCAGAGAAGTTAGTTCCATATTTTTCCACAGGTGCTATTGCTGATTGTAATTCCTTCCATCCATTCCTCCCCACTACCATTTTTTGCATTCTCTCTTTCATTCTGTCCCTCTTCAAAAATGTGCTGTGGGGCAGCTGAATAACATAGTGGACAGAACAGTGGCCCTGGGGCCAGGAGGCCCCAAGCCTACATCACACCCCAGAGAACCAGAAACCACTCAGCCCTATGGTCACGGACAGGCCACACAATCCCACCACCTCTCAAATAGTAAAAAAGAAAATGTGTTAAATGTGACTATCTACTCCCATGATCTACCTCTCCTCTATCACCTAAATCTCCCCTCCCCTCCCCCTGTCCTCTTTCTCTCCCTTTTCTTCTAGATTTCTATACCCTATTGAGTATGTAAGGTATTTTCTCTCTGAGCCATTTCTGATGAGATGAAGGCTCCCTCAATCCCCCTCACATTCCCCCCACTCCATACCACTGTGAAAACTATTGACTCTTTTACATGAAATATCGTAGCCTTTTCTACCTCTTCTTTCTCTTTCTCCCAGTACATTCCCATTCATCCACTGACTCCAATTTTACAATATATTATACCTTCAAATCAGCTCTCTCCTGTGCCTTGTGTACATATTCTCCTTCTAAATGCTTGAATAAATGAGAAGATTCATGTGAGTATTATCAGAATCATCTCCCATGCACAATAGATGCAGTTCATCATTATTAAATCTCTTTTAATTTGCCCTTCTTGTCCAGCCTCTCTATGCTTCACCCAAATCCTGTATTTGAAGATCAAACTTTCTGTTCAGCTTTGGTCATTTCAACAGGAATATTTAAAATTCCCCTGTTTCTTTGAAAGTCCATTTTTTCCCCTGGAAGAAGTTCAATTTCCTGGGCAGTTGATTCTCAGTTGCATTGCAAGCTCTTCTGCCTTTTGGAATATTATATTCCAAGCCTGTGAACCCTTAATGTGGATGATGCTAATTCCTGTGTGATCCTGACGGCATTTCCATGATATTTTAATTGTTTCCTTCTAGCTACTTGTAAAATTTTCTCTTTCACTTGGGAGTTTTGGAACTTGGCTATAATATTTCTAGGGTTTAATTTTTGGATCTCGTTCAGGAGGAGATTAGTGGATTCTATCAATTTCTATTTTTTCCTCTGCTTCTAGGATAGCGGGGTAATTTCCTGTAGAAATTCTTTACACATGAAGTCAAGAGTCTTTTCCTGATCATGACTTTCAGGTAGCCCAATAATTTTTAATTGTCTCTCCTGGATCTGTTTTTCCAGACCAGTTTTTTTTTTCAGTGAGATATTTCACATATTTATAGTTTTTCATTCTTTTGATGTTTTTTTATTGTTTCTTTTTTTCTAGCAGTCAACGGCTTCCTTTAGCTCCATTCTATATTTGAAGGAGTTGTTTTTCTCAGAGAGCTATCTTATTGGCCAGATGGAAACATCCAATTCTTTTTTTGAGGCATTCTTCTCATCATTAACTTTTGGACTGTTTTATCCATTTGACCTAAACCAGTTTTTAACATGTTATTTTCTTCAACATTTTTTTGGATCTCCTTGACTGAGCTACTGATTTGGTTTTCATGTTTTTCCTGTATCTCTCTCATTTCTTTTCCCAATCTTTCCTCTACCTCCTTTACTTGATTTTCAGAAACTTTTTGAGCCCTCTCATATCTTGAGCCTGACTTCTATATTTCTTGGAATTTTTAGTTGCAGAAGCTTGGACTTTTTCATCTTCTGAGTGAATAGTTTGATCCTCCATTGGACCAAAGTAATTGTCTATGGTCAGGATCCTTTTTTTCTGTTTACTCATTTCCCCAGCCTCTGTCCTGCTTTTGGAGTGTTTCCTTGGCTTTTGAGTAGTATTGGGGTACACCTGCATGTACATAAGTTCCTTCAAGGTCTTATGGGAGACTCTGACTGCTCTCCCAGCTGTGTTCAAGTCTGTGGAAAACTACAAGCACTTCCCTCTGCCTTGGAGCTGTGAGGAGGTCTCTGCTCTATGACAGTATGGGGCCCCAGACTGTGACCAAGGTTTGAATATGGACAAAGCCCCAAAGTCCTGCCCCAGGGTGCCGGGTTTTTATTTACAACGCCGGCTTCTTAATGCTAGTCCGTCCTCTTACTCACCAGTCCAACGCGTGGTGAGTCTTCGGGGTACCTCCGGCCCCCACTCTTTGATGGGGGAAGAACCAGACAGAGCGCCTGAGGTGGGTCATGAGTCTTTATTCTTCTGTGATCACATTCCCGCTCCCCCCCACCTCTCAGCAGACCCTTTTATCCCCTCTGTCCTCCCTCCCATGAACTCTTACTCAATGAGGGGCCGAGTTCTGTAACATTCCCTTATAAGGTGATTATGTTTCCCCTCTAAGCGACCGCCAAGCCTCTTCCCCCCGCCCCCAACATCTCCCCCTTTCTGTTTTACAAGGTTATCACTTGGTGTGACCTTAAGCGGTGCTGAGGTTAGCCTTAAGCGGTGTCATTTCTACTGGCCTCTGATAGCCGGGGGCGAGGAACCCTGTCTTAGGTCATCTCCTTCAACCCAGGACCTTGCCCGTCCTAGGCGCCCGACACCCTCAGGGCCTGTCTTAGGTGGCTGGGTCAGGAGAAGTTGCCTGTCTTGGGGTTTACCTCGTCTTACCCCTAGGTGTCACATGTCATGCATGGCGGCTAGCCAGACTTGGGGATCCTCCCCCGTCTCCATGGCCATGAAGGCTTTCTGAGTAAGAAGCATATAGCCCCTCTGTCGCCTAGCTAGGCGGCAGAAACAGACAACAAGTAGGGTGATTCCCAGAATCAGCGTCCTTGTTCACCCTCAAGGGGGTATCCTCCCGCCATCTGGCAATCCCTCCATGGTATGGGATCCTCGATGTCTTCCCCTGTGGCCACACATGAGGGGCCCCACCGAGGCAGAAGGGAGCCCCATCGATGTATTGGTCACTAGCAGGCGAGGGTAGATCGGGGAGTTCCGTGCTACCGGAAGGGGAGAGGGAATAACTCGGAGTATTCCCCATGTCGGATTTCCTTCAGATGGAGCACCTCCAAGGATCCCTACGATGATCAGAAGGCCTGAAAAAGAAAAAAATTCCTCTCACCCCGTAGGGTTGGGCATTAATCAAGGTCTCTTATCTTGTAAACAGGGAGCCATCTTTCTGGCTCTTCTATCTTATCCTCGGGATGAAATGACAGGTGGCCCTGTCTTCTGTTCTTTACCGTTACAGGGCCATGCCAACCTCCCTCTTCATCTCTCCACATGACTTTAGAGCCTGGTAGGGCCTTGGTGGGAGAGGGCAGGAGCGTTGGTTCTTTCTTAGCATGTCCTTTTGGGGAGAAAAATCTCTGGGCGGCTGTAGTGCCGTCATCCCTGACTTGTAGGAAATTCATGGTAAATAGTACCTGAGACAGGTCTGAATGGGTCAGTGACCTGCCAACTCCCCCTTTCTGTTTAAAAAAGATAGGATGGAGCAGAGTATCCATGTAAAGCTGGCACAGGGTGGGGCTATTGGCCATTCCCTGAGGTAGGACGGTGAACTGATAACGTTTACTGGGGGCTTGGAAATTGATCGCGGGGAGGGAAAAGGCAAATTTTTCTTTGTCCTCCGGGTGGAGGGGAATGCTATAGAAGCAGTCTTTAACATCAATCACTATAATAGTCCACCCTTGCGGGACTGCAGTGGGCATAGGGAGACCAGGTTGGAGGGTCCCCATGGGTACCATGTTGGCATTTACTGCCCGAAGATCAATCAACATTCTCCAACTCCCCCCTTTCTTTTTTATGACAAAGACGGGGGAGTTATACGGGCTAAGGGACGGTTCCACTTTGTTCTCGTGCAGGAGGGTCATTACTATGTCTGTGAAGGCGATGAGCTTTTCTTTTGTCAGGGGCCACTGCTCAACCCAAATAGGTTTCTTATTAATCCATGTTATTCTGGGGGAAAAGCTCATCTCTAGAGTGGCCCCAATTAATTTCCCTGCAGGCTATCAGGGGTGGCAAGTGTCAGGTTAAGCTGGCTCAAGATATCTCTACCCCATAATGCATAAGGGAGGTCGGGTAGGCACAGTGGGGTGAAGAGTCCAGATTCTTCCAAAGCTGACCACCGTAAGGCGTGTGCTGCTTTCATGGCAGATCTATTGCCCCCCACCCCCGTCACTGCTTGAGGGCTCTGTAGGAGTGGCCACTCGCGCCTCCACTGTCCCCTATTTATGACAGAGCAATCGGCTCCAGTGTCAATTATCCCTTCGAGCTTCTGATTTTCCACCGTGACGGTTAACAGTGGTCGCCCAGAGCTGACCGGGTGGACCCAGTTCACATGAGCGGGAGGGGTCCGCAAGGGCAGCGCCTTTCCTACCTCTTGGCCCTGTTTTACCAAGGTGGGAAAGGGGTGGGGGTTTGTGACCCTTACGGATGTGGGACTTCCGGGACCAAAAATGACCTGGGTATGGGTGACTAAGTCCACACATCTCTCAGCCCCTGTGATGAGCGCTGGGAAAATATTTAGCTCAATGGGAATCATCGAGGTTTCCCAAGGCCCGATCTCTCTCTGCTGTGTCCCTTCTCTATAGTCAACCCTCACGGGGATAGTCACAGTAATGGGGCCGCTGTCTTCGAGCACGGGGGGGGGGGGCCCCGCGGCCGGGCCCCTCCCTTTCCCTTTTCCCGACTTCCCTTTGGATCGGCAGAACCTGGCTATGTGACTTGGCTTTCCACAGGAATAACAGGTCGGAACTGAAGTGGAGGGGGGCCGCTGCCTGCACTGTGCTTTGAGGTGCCCTGGCTTTCCGCACCCAAAACAGGTGGGTCTCACCTGCATACCGTGAAGGGCGGTCAGGAGGCTATCCTCCCGGTTCTCCATGGCAGTCACTAAGGCTTGAATTGAATCCTCGCTGGGCATGTCCAGCAATTTGTCAACAATTCCTTCTAATGAAGCGTCGGGGGGAAGGCTGCTAATGGCTGCGATCCCTTTGGGGCAAAGACCCTCTTTAATCAATTGTCTCATAAGTAGATCAGATCCCGGGGTGTCTCCCATTATACGAGTCACTGTCTCTTTAACCTCGTTCACAAATGAGAGGGGTGTCTGATCTGCTCTCTGCTTCAGCCCAACCAACTTCTGTGTGGCTCTCCCCCCTTTCATGGCTCCAATCTTATCCCAAGCTGCAACATGTGTTTCTTTAACAGTCTCTAGCTCAAACTGGCCATACTGGGCCTGAACAGCAGGGTCAGTATAGGCTCCAGTTCCACACAGGAGGTCAATGGCTAAATCCAGGGGAGTATAACCCCGGGATTTTGCCAGCTTAGAGGCCTCTCTGCGGGCCTGAGCCTTAAAAGCTAAATATAAGGAGGCATCTAGGCATGCGGCTGCAATTTCGTCAAAGTCAGCAGGGGTCCAAGGGTGCGTAGCAAAGAGGTTTTGCATCAGTCTTTTTACATAAGGGGAGCTTGGGCCGTATTTAGTCACGGCCTCCTTAAGTTCCTTAAGCATCTTAAAAGGGACAGGGCGGTAGTCTCGGGCTCCGGTAAGGGGGTCCGTAAATACCGGGTAGAGGCCCCAGTCATCCCAGTCCACCTCCTCCCCTTTCTCTATTGCTATGGAGGCACTGGTGGCAAGTAGGCCGGATGGGCGGAGCCCTTGAGGGGATCTCTGAAGGGCGGACAAGGAACACGGGGGATTTTTTGCCTCTGTTTCCTGGCTGGGCCGCCAAGCCTGGGGCGCAGCAGCTGTCCAATCAGCGCGGACTTCTCCCTCCTCGTCAGCAGCCTCCCGGTCCCACCTACTCACGCTCCTCTTCCTGCCACCCCTGAGGACTGTTTGCACCCCTCCCTTCCCGCGCTCGGAAACTTCCGGCCCTGAATCTTCTCCCTGGGGGCCCCTTGTTCCCCCATTGTTTCTTCTAAGTTCCTCCCACGGATACAGGGGAGGGAGTGGCCTTCCCTCTTCCTCTGAGCCCTCTGAATCCGATCCCGCCAACGAGCTACCCACCTGAGTGCTGATTGTTCGTGCTAAAGTCACCTTCTGGGGATGCAGGGCTGCATCCACTATCTTATACACTGTAAAATCCTTGGGGGTCAGTTTTCCCGGGCAGGTGTCATTATAGGAGGCCATCTGCTGCCCTACCACCTTCCATTTATCTGGTTGGATCCCACTATGTTGCACCCAAGGGCAGATGTTCCAGACATTCTCAACAAAAGCACGGCACGTCTTGATAGGTAATTTACGGCCATGCTTAGCGCAGAGTTTATAAAGCTGCCCTGCAACGGCCTCTTTTTCCTCCGGCTCAAAGGCGGGAATACTATTCCAGCCCCCCATGCTGTCTACTAGCCGAGGCTGCAATCCTAACAGGTGGCAGAACTGGAAAGTTCCCGTTCGGCAAAAGAGAAGGAGGAAGCAGGGCACAATCAGACAGGCCAGCACGGCAAGGAGCGTGATTAGAGCAGAAGGAGAAAGGGAGGGGAAAGAAAGCATAGTCAACACAATAGGGATATGTCCTTCAGGCAATATCTGAGAGTAAACGCCCTCTCCTTCCTCCCGGTCAGAAACGACCGAGGCTGTCTGGAGAATCCGACCAGCGGATTCAGACGTTCCCTAGCAAAATCAGGTCCCGGGTTTCGGCACCACTTGCCGGGTTTTTATTTACAACGCCGGCTTCTTAATGCTAGTCCGTCCTCTTACTCACCAGTCCAACGCGTGGTGAGTCTTCGGGGTACCTCCGGCCCCCACTCTTTGATGGGGGAAGAACCAGACAGAGTGCCTGAGGTGGGTCATGAGTCTTTATTCTTCTGTGATCACATTCCCGCTCCCCCCCACCTCTCAGCAGACCCTTTTATCCCCTCTGTCCTCCCTCCCATGAACTCTTACTCAATGAGGGGCCGAGTTCTGTAACATTCCCTTATAAGGTGATTATGTTTCCCCTCTAAGCGACCGCCAAGCCTCTTCCCCCCGCCCCCAACACAGGGACAAATGAGAGACCTCAACAGTCTCCCTCTACTCCCTTATCTTCCATGGACAGAGCCCTCTGGAAGCAGCTTCTTGGTGGCTCCCTGCTGGACATCTCCATGGGCCTGCTTCTGTTTCCTGGGATCTGGGCTGTGCTGAGGACCATGGCCACTAAGGAAGGCTATGCTGGCCTGGGCTTCACACTTGCTCTGGCAGAGGTTTCCCCATTGATCTTCCAATTTGTGTTTGGTGATCCCTAGATTGGCAAGTTAGGAAAATTCTGCTGCCAAGAGCCAGCACTCCCAGGTGCCTGGTGGACTGTTCCTGGGAGACTGGAGCTTCTTCACTTTGGCATGTTGCCAAACCCTCCAACCATGTGGAACAGAATCTTCCCATGATTTTCCAGGTTACCTTGGGCTGGAGAATTGCTTCATTGGATCTTTTTAATGGGTTCTGTCTCTCAAAAATTTAGTTAGCATCATAATTTTAAGGTTTTTGAAGTATTTTGGAAAGAACTCTTAGGAAAGGCTGTTCTCCTACCACCATCTTGTCTCCACCCCAGAAATGATATTTTTAAGAGAGGAAAATCTGAATATATTATCTACAGTATTCCCAAACAGGTTTCTACATAATTTTTGATTTATAAACCAGCCCAGAGACCAAGTTGCAAGTTCTTTCTAGATAGGTCAAATTTGAGAAATATCATTTTTTTTAAGTTTTTAAAGGTCAGTGAGGTTAAGTGACTTGCACAAGGTCATACAGCTAGGTAATTATTATGTATCTGAGACCAGATTTGAACTCAGGTTCTACTGACTCCAGGGTGCATGCTCTGTCCACTGTGCTTTCTAGATGCCCTGGGAAAAATCTTTAGAAGTTAGTGTTAGTATAATACTCTAAGTTTTGCAAAGCATAATACATCATTAACTCCATTTTACAGATGAAGAAACTGAAGCATAAATAAATGACTTGTGCATGGTCACATAGTAAGAGGCTGTAACAAGTTTTGTGCCCTTGATAATTTCAGGTCAAATGCACTATAAGTATTATTAATCAAAGATTAATGAGAAAGATGTTTTAAACTTGAATAGAGTGCTGAAGAAAATTAACTGGATAAATAGATGGAAACAACTATTTTAGAAAATGAGAAATATGCATTTTTAATTCACAAGAAGTATGCTAAAATTTATCATTTTTATAAAATAAATAAGCTTAGATGTAGTAAGACAAAAAAGTTTAATACCCTGTTATACATTTTGCTCCAATGGAAAAAGTTATGTATATATCACTAAAGGAAACTACCAAAAGACAGTGGATTCTGTTGACCCCTCCCCACAAAATTTTATTTTTAATAGATCCTATGCCAAAAATAATGCATTTCCTACATCTGTGAAACTGCAATGCATCTATACTTTTTGTTCTCACAGAGATTTTATACATAATTGTCCAATATCCCAGATACTGTCCTCTTCATGCAATAATTACCAGTGCAACCTATGGACATTCTTATCCTATGTACTCACTACATGTCTAACTCTTTTTTTTAAAAAAAAATAAATGAATATCAAATTATGACATAAATACACCTTATAAAATGTATAGAACCCACTATTGAAAGATAAATTAGTGTACCTTAATACTTTTATATTAAGAAAAAGAAGTAAATGGATTGAATTTGTAGTTGAATAGTTTCAATGAAGAAATTAACATAGCAAATAGAATGAAACAAAACACATTTTAAATCAAACTGCTTATTTTTGAATAAAGAATATTTAAGAAAAATAAGATGATGAAACAAATAACTGTTTTAAAAGATCAAAATAATTGATGAAAAAGGAACAAAATAGAAAATCATGCTAACAAAAATAAAATGAAAACTAGGAGAAATTAAAAGAAATTTTTTAAAATTCATACACATAAAAATATGTATACATATATCTCACTATATATGTATATGTATACATATATATATACATACATACATATATATATATATATATATATATATATATATATATACATATGCAGCACACATTACCTATTTGTGTACATATGCAGTTGTTGCTCAGTTATTTTAATTAAATCTGAATCTTCATGACCTCATTTAGGGTTTTCTTGAAAAAGATTAACTACAGTGATTTTTCCACTTCCTTCTCTAGCTCATTTTACAGATAAGGAAACTGAGACAAATAAGTTCATGTGACTTGCCCAGGGTAGTACAGCTAATAATTATCTGAGGCCAGATTTGAACTCAGGGCTGATATTTATGTATATATATACATATATATATATATATATATATATATATACATATATATATATATATACATATATATATGCATATATGTGTTACATGTGTGTGTTATGCATAATATATGCCTATAAACTGAGACCATTTAAGAAATGAATGGATAATTAAAAAATAACTTTAAATATCCAAAATGACAAAATAAGAAATCATCTCCTTATACCAGGAAGAATCAAATACACTAGTAATGAACTGCCTTACAATTAATAAGGCATTAGGGGATAAATGAAATTACAAATGAAATTTTTAATTAAAGTTTTTATTAATGATTTATCAAACAATGGAAAACGCCAGCATGTGAAATCCTGAATCTATTATGCACAACTTTTTTATAAAGTAGTTTAAATTTAATATGATAGTATCAATATTATCCTGCTTGTCTATATCTCCTGAAATTTCTTCTGCTTTCTTATTTTTTGTCTCTAAATATTTCATCCACACTCTTTTTTCTTCTTTTCTGAAGGGGTGGGGGACTTTCAATTGCTATCATTTTATTTTTCTCCTACACTTCTTGAAGGTAGGAGTAGGGACCCTTCACAGATACAGATTGCCACACACTGTAATATACCTCTATTGCCAAGATTTTATATGATCATTTAATATCATTGCAACAATCCCCTTGTTTTACACAAAGAGAAACCACTGTTCGCTGATACTAAATAATTTGTTTCATCTTATAAAGCTAATAAGTATAAAATATGTCACATAATATCATATATAATGCATAAGATATAATACGCTATATAATAAAAGATTAAAAAATAATATTTATAATCCTAATGACAAATCTAAAGACATTAAGTTGAAGCCAAATCTCCTCCATTTATATATCTGGGCCATCTCCCCTTTTGTTAATTATGATTATCTACATTTTAATGATCTATGTAAAATACATTAATAGAGTATGTAAAATATAAAATACATTAATTTTTGAATTCTGATCCTCTGAGCATAAATCCAATTTGGGCTCTTGAAAATTGAGTGAATGAGAATAGAATTTTATTGCAGAAATGCGTTATATTACATGATTAAAAAAAAAAGATTACATGGTTACAAAAATCCTCCAACACTGAGACTCTGTGATTGTAAGATTCAGAAATACATTATCACCAATCCCATGTCATTTTCATTTCATCTTTCACCAATTTGTTAGGGTGGCCATTACACTGATAACTTCCCCAAGAGCTTGGCTCCTTTCCAGGCTTGGATAAGGAAGAAGACAAATTCATGACTGGACATAGAGCAAAACAAGATGAAAGAACAATTCAACTTAGAAGAAATCTTGAGAAATTTAGAAGACAAAATGGTAGAACTAACAAATAGATAACACAAATATTTTTTTTTAGGTTTTTCAAGGCAATGGTGTTAAGTGGCTTTCACAAGGCAACACGGCTAGGTAATTATTAAGTGTCTGAGGCTAGATTTGAACTCAGGTTCAAACTCCTGACTCCAAGGTCAGTGCTCTATCCACTGTTCCACCTAGCTGCCCAAGACAAATATTTTAAGCATCACTGGTCTCTCTTCAAATGGAAAGTAAGTAAGTGTCTAATTGCCTTTTTTTTTTAAAAAGGGAAATATCAAAGAAAATTTCCCAGAAATATTGAAATCAAGTGGCAAACTTTAGGTCAGGAAAATGCATTGAAAACTAGTAAAGGGAAATATCCATTCCAACTCATTCAGATATATTATTGTCAAAACCTAGAACTACAAAAATTTTTTAAGAAAAAAATATTTTTTAAAGCAGATAAGAAACACATTAGCAATCATGGGTTTCTGATTCAAATTGCATAAGACTATAGATTCAACATATGAAGAATAAAAAAGAAAAAGAGAATATGATTTAGCAAAAGTTAAGGACAAATCAGCTTGTGCCTATAATAGAGTAGGATTTTAGTGGACACCATACACATATACAGAACATTGAATTAAGGAGTTAATGAACTGTTGAATTGTGTTTATTTTCAGGTTCTGAAACCAGGAGACCATCTGTAAAAGATCCTGCAGTGTCCTGTTGACCAGTAGCTTTCATGATTTTAGAAGCAAATAAATGAAATTAAAAGCTAGCAATCAGATGTCAATAATGATTGTTTTAAAACTTCAGTGAAAGCACCCCTTCTTATCTAATTCTACAGAGTTCTCAATCTATTTATCCACTAAGTTTTTTAAGTAAAACTTTGGATTAGTGGTGAAAAGTGTGACCATATGAAGTGGTTCTAATCTGTACCTGTCTTTGTTCCAAAAAAGTCCTGTAAATTTCCTGAGATTCGTATTCCTATTGGGCACAATAAAGATAATACCCACCTTTGTCTCTTCGAGGGGAAAGAGAGTGAGGGAGAAGTACAGTATATAGGAAAAATGTTTTAAAAATTGCCAACTTTGTACAGAATAGAATATATAGCATAGAACAATGGTTTAATGTAAGAAGTGTGTTGATGAAGCAATACTTTTCACGCGGCAAGAATCTTATGGGGTTCACCTTAGATCAGGACCTGAGCTATTCCTGGGTAGACATACAGCAGTTACTCAATTTTATTTATTTCAGAACTCCCCTAACAGGTTGGTGTAATATATTTACATTATTGCATCTCACAAGATACTGATAATAGTGAAAGCCAATACAGTTCCATTAAAGCTCAGTTCCACAAATATTTATTTATCAATCTTGGAAATAGGACCTAGATATTGACTGCTTGGTGAAGTTTTCCTGGAAAATGGGATGGGAAAGGAGGAGGATGCTGACAGTAGAAAGATGGAAAAGGAGGTAGGGAAACACTGGTAAAAATAAACTTTGCTTCCAATACCTTTTAGTCAAAACCAAGTCTGTCTGGCACACACCTGAAATACACCATGAGACTACTGGGATCTGCTCCATTCTTATTATTCCACATCTAACCACAAGTTTTTCAAATCCTTTTTTAAATTTTTTTCCCATACTAATTCCCTGAGTGTTGGAGGCTGCTTGAGTGAGTTTGGGGTGAGAGGCCAGTTATGGCCAAAAAAAATAAGCTCATGGAGCTGAAAGCTTCCACGGAACTCTGATTTGATAATACAACTGTGTCATTCGTGGCCTCACCCCATTTCCAAACTTCTTGACCTGGATTACATCCTGCTCAGTTACATCCTGCCCAAAACAAAGTTTACATCATTTTTTATCCTGTACACTAATTTTGTGGTTTTCTTCTATAAGAATTGTTTGATGTTTTCAATAAACTGGACTTGCTAGATGTCCTTCTAGCATTCCCCACTTGAGTGTATGTATGTGTGTTTCTTTTTCTCTCCTGAGCTGACTGGATCCCTGGAAGACAGGGCAACTCCACACCTGAGGGATGTCCTTGTACACTGAGTCTCTTGCAACATCCTCAGGAAAAGTTACATTCCAAAGATGGCAATGGTTGCTTTCCATCCCTCGCTGCCTCCCTCCTTCCCTTCCTTCCTTCCTTCCTTCCTTCCTTCCTTCCTTCCTTCCTTCCTTTCATTCCATTCCAACTGTTGCTACTCCAGATAAAGCACCTAAGAGAGGAGTAGCAAAAATATTCAGATCATATGCTTTGCTCTTACTCTGCCTCCAAGATTTTCTCTGATCCTACAGTCTGATGACACTTTCCAAGTGTTTGGAGTGTTTTGTCCCTGGCACACACTTTTGTGTGATTGTGCATAAATTAATTAACATTCATATGCCTCAGCTTTCTTGACATTAAACTTAGGGTACTGAAAGAAAAGACCCACAGCACTGTGAGTCTATAATCTGTCTCCATTTCTAATTGTTAAAGGGATAGGAATAATGAGAAAGGGATTTGGACAGATGTGTAGGACATAATGAAAAGGGGTTTGGGTAGGAATGAGTGAGGAGAAAATGTGGTGTGGAGGGAATGTTCATGAACATGAAGTCTGAGGTATTTGGTAACTGAATCCTTTGAAAGATTTGGGTTAGGAAAGAGCAACTCTGAAAGATGAGGGAAGACAACCATGGTTTAAAGATCAAGGACCAAATGTATGTGGGAAGGGGGCAGCAAAGAAGGGGGCATAAGAAGAAATAACTTTGGGACTCGCAGGCCCTTCATCATCTCTCTCTCTCCAACAGCTCCTATTGGAAGATGAGGTCTGATTTGTGGGGTCACAGAACTAGGGAATCTCCCACTATGTCTGAAAACCTGGGGGCCTGCTAAGCTCCTGAGAAAGAAGACTGAATCTAGAATGTGCCAAAAAACCGTTGGAAAGCAATGTTTAAAGCAGTTAGAATTCTGAGTTTTGCATCAACTGCCACCCAGCAGGGAGTCTGCATCTCAAACTGATGGAAACCTTCCAAGTGCTTACTGGATGGATGGATCCCAGAGGAGAAGCTTCAGGCTCAAAGGAACAAGGGGTAAGAGACTTGATAGGTATGAGTGGAGTGGGAGGGGGTGGGGAGCTGAGGTTATTCCTTTGTGGTCTTTAGAACTCACTGGACTAAAAGTATCTTTATGACAAACACCAGTTAGAAGATATCCTTGGTGGACTGAGATACTCAGATTTGATTGATTTGGACAGTAAACAATAAGCTTCTGAGAGTTTAGGGGGGTGATAGTGTATTTTGGGGAGATTCACTCTTTTCCCTATTTCTATGATCACATCAGTCCTTGTTCTATCCCCTTCCTACCCTTTTATCCCCTTGGTTTTTCTCCCTTTCTCTTTTTTTTCTTTCTTTCCTATCTTTAGATTTTTTTCCTCTTCTATCTTCTTCTGGGAGCAAAGGGCCAGAGAAGTGAGGGGTGCCCAAAGTGAACTAGGAAATATTTTGAAAGAAGTGAGGTAAACTTCAATGACTTCTAACTCTCAAATTATATTTCCATAATCTCAGATTAAGAAAAGTTCTCTGATACAATATACTTGTAAGGATGTTAACAAATAGATAACACCAATGCAAATCAAAATTCAGGGTTGAGGTGTTTCTCTGACAACCAGGTGCATTTTGGGGGTCTGTAGTAATAGATTCAGGAATTTCAAGCTGGTGTCTCAGGAACTGTCATCAGTCTCATTTCCCCCAATTTCATCATCCATGATCTGCCTTCCTTCAAAGATCAGGTGCGTGCATCAATTCATACAGATCTCTGTTTCTTTATTGGAGTCATGGGTTGGGTTTCTCCTAAAGGGATATGATATAGCATGGCCTAGTTTTCAAAGTTCATTCCATGGCAAATAATATGGGAAAAAACAGAATGACTGACTCATACTGACTCATGTCTTACAATTCTCTCTCTCTTTCTCTCTTTCTCTCTCTCCCTCTCTCTCTCTCTCTCTCTCTCTCTCTCTCTCTCTCTCTCTCTCTCCTCTCTCTCACACACACACACACACACACACACACACACACACACACACACACTCTTGCATCTCTCTCTCTCTCTGTCTCTTTGTGCATCTCTCTCTCTTCTTCTCTGTCTTTCTTATTAATTCTTCCCTGCTGATCCTCACTCCCTATCATCCTAGGATACCATGATTCTGGGCATAGTCACCGGTAGGTTGGGTCTAGGTATAATGATCTAGGTAAAATGAAATTAATTCTGGGGCAGCTAGGTGGCATAGTGGATAAAGCACAGGCCTTGGAGTCAGGAGTACCTGGGTTCAAATCCGGTCTCAGACACTTAATAACTACCTAGCTGTGTGGCCTTGGGCAAGCCCCTTAATCCCATTTGCCTTGCAAAAACCTAAAAAAAATGAAATTAATTCTCTGGATCTATTCCCTTTAACCTGTCCATCATATAGAAATAAACGATCTGTTTATATAGTATTTGCATGAGATCTTGGAAGGAAAGATGAAAATTGAACCAAGATTTGCATAGTCCTTATTCTGTCATTAAGTAACAAATACCATTTTAACACACCTTATCCCTCCAAATCAAACATTATTATCCTAATACAATTTCCAATATACTCCAAAAATAAATGAACTAAGGGCTATACATGTTAAAGACAAAGAACCTAGAATATGCCTTTCTCTCATCTTCCTCTCCTGGGTACAAAATTCCTTACTCATTTTTGTAGAGAGAGACTTAGGGCATTGGTCTTATCAATTTCCAGGATTTAAAGAATAGTAATTAGGATTTTGGCCACATAGCTAGGGCCCCCACCCTGCCACCAGAATAATATGATTGTGTGCTCTTCACTTAGCAAGCCTTAACAATTGTAGGCAGAAATGAGTTTCTCATCTAGAGAGGAAAACATAAAACTTACTTCATTTTCTTTATTTTCATTTTTATTAGCAGCCTTTTCCTAGAGGAGGAGGAGTGCCTGGATCTGTCTGGAGGGATCATCATCACCTTGAGTCTTTAACATTAGTTTGATTCTTTGTGTAAAAGGCAGAGCAGAGAAATTAGTAAATCATCTTTCTCAGGCTCTTTTGTGTCCAGGAAGTCCTGGGTCTTCTCTTATCAGAAAATTGACTCAGCAAAGAACAAATGGGTCAGGTTCCCATGTCCTGTGTCAGGACAGCAAAGGACATAGCTGTAAAAAGTAAAAACAACATTTGGATTCAGAACCTCTGAGAAGACTTGGAACTATGAAGCAAAACTGTAGAGTAAAATAATGCTGAGTAACAATCCAGAAAGAGCATTTTCCCACATCCCAGGCCATGGTTATCCAACTTAACTCAGGAAGAAGCTAAGGGAAAGGGGAAATACTATTGGGTCTTTCACAGAGATGGCCCCTGGTGAGGAACCCAAAAGATAGAGAGCAGTAGGGCCCTCCAAGAAGGAGGAGAGAGAACAAAAGTAGTAGCCACCCCTAACTGGAAAGTTGGTTCCAAAAGAAAAGTCCATTCTCTGGCCTACCACTATGATCCTCACTTGCAGGCACTTGTGGGGCATGTATGCTGTAGGGTGAAGCTGGACTTAAGTGTTGAGTGGTCCATAAACAGATACTAGAGATGAGACATAACCAGAAAAAAAAGATGACTTAACTTCATCAAACTAAGGTCTAGCAGAGTCTTCCAACTGAGCCCTGATGTTAAGAACTAGTGTCCTTGCCTTTGAGACAGAGAATCCAGTAGGCAGAGCAGGCAGAGCTGTATCTTCAATAGAGTACTGACTGCCAAGTTCTAGCACAGAGTGCAAAAGGCATCAGAAATCACCCATGGTTGTTCACTCTCTAAGCCCATGAGCTCTGAAAATCCTAGCCACTAGCATTGTTCTCTCCCACGACAACAGTCACCTCAGTTCACCACCATCCAGAAACACCACCGCTGCCCCAACCCGACTACAGTGGAATCAATACCTCAGGGTCCAGCAACACAATCTCAGAGGGCTCAAGGCCTTCAGCAAAACAACTGCCCAAGAGGAGGGAAGAGAATGAGCACGAAGAAAGCTAGAATATAATTGAGAAAGAAGAGGCATTTTATGAGAAAGGAGGTAAATTTGGACTCCCTGGATAATACATAGTTGTGTGACCCTAGTTAAATCAATACATTTCTTGTTCCTTATCTGTAAAATGACATATTTGGAATAGATACTTTTTCTAAAATACTCTCTGACATTAAAAGTTTATCACTGTAATAACTTATAGAACTTAAGACATGATCACAAAAAAGAGTTTCTCTAAATAATATAGAGGGAGGAGTGGGAAGCAACAAGGGAATATCTTTGTTTCCTTTCATTATTTACCTAACACTTTTGCCTCTGTGCATTAGACAGGCAAAGTGGTACTTCAGTGAACTTCTGCCACCATCTCTTTAACACCGTTAACTATGCCTCATTCCCACTCATGTTGTTTTTCAGAATTTATTATCATCTTTTCTTTCCATTTGTTCTTTCTTTGCCTTTTCTTGATTATATGATCACCAAGACCCTTAGCTAGACCAAGTGTTCTTTGAAAGAACACATTTAGGGGTGGCTAGGTGGCTCAGTGGATAAAGCACCAGCCCTGGAGTCAGGAGTAACTGGGTTCAAATCCAGTCTCAGACAGTTAATAATGACCTAGCTGTGTGGCCATGGGCAAGCCACTTAAGTCCATTTACCCTGCAAAAATAAAAAAAGAAAGAACACATTTGAAGATCCCCTTGTTTCCCAAGGGGGGGTGATTTTAGCACTTTTTAAGGTGATTCAATATTTTGATGTGCAAATTTAAAAGACATGTGCTTAATTATTCTTTATTCCTTATGAATTTCATAGCAAAGATTTTAGCCTAGGAAATAAGATAGAAAAAAATTTAGGAGCCTAGTCAGACTCTAGGGAGAGTAGAAACTGTCAGTATCTGAAATAGGGCTTGTAGATAGGCCAAACTGATTTATTTGGGGCTCACAAGTAGGCAGAGAAAGACCATATCACAAATACAGGAATCCTTGGCAAGGAGGAAAATGCTGATTCTAATCACCCTTTTCCAACTGGATCACTCCTGAATTTTTGTTAAGGAGAATACCTTACGGAGGGGGACTGGACTGTTGGGGTAAAGGGAGGAATTTTACCTTTAGTCATTCTCAAACAATATTTATGATTTTCACAGGAATAGCAATGGAGTCAGCTACAGGGAACCAAATCCAAGAAAAGAAGGCAAATCTCTTTCTGTTAGAAGACATGTTCTGCAAAGCCCAGAGAGGTACAAAAAGCAGTTGGGCTTTCCCTTCAGAGAAGATGAAGAGTTGATGAACTACACAAATCAGGAATGCAGCATTTTGTAAAAGATTAGTGAGAAAAGAAAGTGAATTCTCTGGAGAAATGTGGGCTGAAGATTGTCACTTTTGTGTCTTAAAAAATTGCTAAGAAGTGAAAGGGACAGTGTAGATTTCTGGGATACATATTGTACCAAGGAAAAATATAGAGAGAGCCTACCAAACAATGGGCACTCAGAAAATATATGTTGAATGAATGATCACTGGGATTACCTAATGACCAAAAGTAGGTTTAGAGAATAAGCAAAGATCAATGTAAAGAATAAGAAAAGATCAATGTAAAGAATGTAAATGGAACTTGCAGTGTGACTACAATGTCTCTGTGGCTATGTTAACAAGAGTTCATGAGTTGGAATCTATTAATTACTGTGTTTTGAAATTTCAATCATTGCCTTCTTCTTTCACAATTCTCTTCTGGGAGATAACATGACTGGCTAAGGGTCATGATGGTCATAATCAATGGGACAGGCTGTTCTCTTTAGACACTTTGTAGGGTGGGAGAAACATTGAGCCAGGAGTTGGAAGATGTGGGTCATTGTCGCCATTCTACCACAAACTGTGAGATCTTGGTCAAGTCACTGGATCTCAGTTTCTTTATATATAAAATGGGGATGGTTCTACCCCTTCTTTCTACTTCTGGGAGTTGTTGTGAGGCTCAAATGAAAACAATGAATAGGAATATTCGTGATTGAAATAATATCAAGCCCAAGATATTGAAGAAGGATAGTTTGAAATGGCAGGCAAACAGGCTGCTCAATATGCCTCTCATAGTGAATGAACTCTTATTAGCTTCTCAGCTTCAAAGATCCAGGAACATGAATATATCACTCAGAGGGGTATAATTATGTCTCTGGGAAATTTAATCATACCAAACTAACTCCAAAGAGACCAAGTGTTTCACCAGAATGTCCCTGTATAAGCAAAAAAGAGACTTGCTTGGTAAGGCAATTGGTACCAGTCATTCAAATAGGTGCCTTCTCTCCAATTAGTAATGAAATATTGGATCAGAACAAAGATAATGGGATGTTCTGAAGAGGTATTTGTAGACTACTCATATAACTTGGCACATTTCTCTCCAAACAGAGAATTTTCTAGTACCAACGCTGGCTAAACACTGACAAATCCCTACTCTTGGGCTTTCCACGTAGACAAATAACTTTTGACAAAACTACTCTAACAAAACCACTTAGCAAATAACCTCATTGTATTTTAAATGAGTTTCTCTGGAGAAATTTCAGAAGTCATTCTAATCTTAACAGTCATTAACCCATGTAGGTAATATCTCTTAGGGGAAGGTTAGTCCTTCAAATGGCTAACCTCATACATTTGATATTGGTTCTTAATTGCTACCATTTCCCAGTGGTAACATTTCTTATCATGTTTGCAAATTCAAGGCATGTCTAACTTGGGACTTGTAATACTGCAGACATCGACTATATACATTATTACTATAAATATGAAGATAATTACTATTACTATTATTTTCTCTCAGAATTCTTCCTACTGGATAGCCCTTGCCATTATGGATGATGACTTTGTGTCGACAGTCTTCATTGGTCTTTCAATAGTTATGAATTTGACCTAGTTAGAAAAGCATGAGGTGGGCACAGGAGGAAAGAGAGGGATGGACTGTGATCTCTACTGTTGGAGGAAGTACCTGCACCGATGAAATAATGAATTCATTGATTTATCAAAGTGACTCAGATGTATTGAAGTCACTCACCTGAGACCAATTCATTTATGTTGATAATACATTGATGAGGCTACCTTCTTCATTAGTAGGAAAAATCCTTGTGACTCTGACCAAAATAATAGAGAATCTTATGAGCTGGAAGGTCATAGAAGGGAGAATCTACCTGCTATGTATCTGTCTTTCTATTTTCCCACTGAAACCACTCACAGAGAATTTTGATAAATTCAGTCACTTCTCTTAATTTGGTAATTAGTTGAATTTCAGCTTCTTAAGGGACATTTACTAGTCAGCATCTGCTCCTGTATTTTATAAATGATTAAAGCTAAGAGTCTTCTCTAGTGCTGTCAGATCTGGTAGGAAGCGTACATCCTTTTAAAGATCTTGGAATCTTTTGAATGGGATGGACTGATTCAGAGTTATTTCAAATGAAAGATCATCATACCTCAACTTTCCTCTCCTTTTTTAAAGCTTCAAAATAGCACTGTCTTTTCTTTGACATTCTGCTGTTCCTCAGGCTTATCAGCTACCATCTGCTGAGCCTAGATCCTGCCCCTGAATCTGCCCAACCTCTGCTACCTCAGGGGAAGTGTTATTGCTCTTTTCAAAGCAAGACATCTAATCCACATGTCTAAGGCTAGTCAACACATCTTCAACTCTGTGTGTAAATATTTCAAAATTATATATTTTTTCATAAAAGAGCCACTCAGGCAACTGAGGAGTCTCCCAGTGGATAGGTTCCAGTCCCAAGTTCTATTTCTTAGCAAATGATTGTCTTCCTTTCTTCCCCAATCCATTGTATAGGTTTACTCCTCTACACACAAAGAGTAACTCCCACTGAATCTCTCTGAGGCTAAGTATAAACATTCAAAACCTTTTCTTACTTCTTCCAAGCCCTCCTCTCCTGTCTCTCTGAATATGCATTCAGTCATGCAAACAGCCCTGCAGTTTTAATAAACTTTCCAGAAATGTTAAAGCATGGGAGAGGAAAGGGAAAGTTTGTCTTTTTTTGGGGTGTCCCTGTATCAAAGAAGTAATAGGTCTGATTAATAAAAGACAATTCTAAAGGACCTATGATGGAAAACATCATCCACATCCAGTGCAAAAACTATTCAGACTCTCTAGTTTTTGCTCTGGAAAGTTGATGTCTTAAGTCAGTGTTCCCAAATTCTCACTGACAAAGGTCCATGTTACCTTTAAACATCTGTGTGGGATTTGGGTAACATATTTTAGGAAGGATTTTGACAAGCTAGAGCACATTCAGAGAAGGTGGAACACAAGATGGTGTAGGGACTGGAGACCATGCCATATGAGAATCAATTGAAGGAATTGGGGATATTTACCCGGGAATAAATAGACCTAATAGGGACATGATAGTTGTAGTTAAATATTTTGAATGCTGTCATGCAGAAGGTAGATTAGAATTGATCTGCTTGTCCATAGAAGACAAAGCAAAAAAAAATGGAAGTGGCTGAGAGGCCAATTTGGACTTGATGTAAGAAAATTCTTTCAATTAAAGTAATCCCAATATGGAATAGTCCCCTTACTAGAGAATTTCACTTGATGGTAAAATGCCCACTTAGGGATTTAACAATAGGGGATTATAACAATATCTTAACAATTGTAACAATTAGGGATGTAACAATAAAGGTATGATTTAAGAGTAAATGACTTCAGATTCCAAGTCTGGGGATTTCTGCAATTCCACAATTCCAAAAATGCCCTTTTTTGTTTTTTCCTAATCTCACTGAAGAGCATGACTCTTAAATTGCTTTAGACATTCAGTCTTACCATTGTTAAAAAATCTAATAATCATTTGCATAGTCAAAGGGAGTTTTCACACGTGTAGATCATGTCCAAGTAAACTTTCTAGAGTTACTCTACTACAATTATCATGTATTATACATATATATATATATATATATGTAATATACATATATTACAAGAATGTAAATATATATGCATATACTTTCAGATAGCATAGACTTATAGAATCAGGGTTGCAAGGTATTTTAATGGCAACTAAATCCAAATTGTATCATATTCCCAAAAAGAATATAAGCTCCATGAGAAGGATGACCACATTTCATGCAAATATTTTAGCTCCATTTTGCAAAGCTTGGGGATTTAGATGTCGTAATTGCTTCATCAACAGTTTTAAAAATTATTAATTCTCTTTTATTTTTAATTAAATCTTTTCCTCTTCCTATTCCTGAAAGTTAACAAACAGAAATACATATAATATATATACATATATATATATATATATATAGGAAATACATATATATATATATATAGGAAAAAATAGTTTAACAAAACTAAATAATAGAGCAACAGAATTTGTCAGTATATGCTATTTTACACATCTCTAGCCCCTGCCTCTGCAAATGACAGAAGAAAGTGCATTTGGGCCAAAGTTACATCATTATAATTAGAATATCAAGCAGAATTTTACAAATTATTTTTTCCATTTCCATGGTTGCCATTTTTATATTGCTTTTCTCATTTTGTTTACTTCTCTTTGCATCAGTTAATATGAATTTCCATGCTTTTCTATAGATATCATTTCTTATGATGTAGGAAAGTTATATTCATACTCCAAAGTTTGTTTAGGCATTTATCATTTGATGAGTACCTACTCTGTGTGTAAACCTCTGAGATTACAAAAAGTGCTATGCATATTTGATTTACATGAAATTTCTTTTTTGCTTTTTGTTCTCTTTGAGGTATATGTCCCACAGGATCTCAACTTTGAATTGACTGATTTGCAAACACATATGTTTCAATTAACTACAAAATAATTTAATGATTTTTTTCACTTCTTTTAAGTAGAATGTATTTTCCTACATTTTCCTTCTGACTTGGTTTATAATACATAGAAAAACTGATTATTTTACGCAGACCTATTTTCCATCTTACTGTTTTTCTTAAGATATTATTTTGATTAATTTTTTGCAGTTTCTCTGTTATTCTTAAAGAACACCATGAGCTAATCCACAGAAATGCACAATTTGACCTCCTCTTATTTTGTGTTTATATTTTTTTTATCTTTCTTGGCTTATCCTCAGAGCATTTCTATGTGAAATAATAGTAGATCCCTTGCTTCAACACTAACATTATTGGGAAAATATAATAGCAATAGTGCTAGGTCTTGCTTTTTAGGTAAATACTCTTATCATAATAACTTAACTTCCTTTCATGGCAATGTTATTTTTTTTTAAAAAGCACTTTTAGCTTACCATAAATATCATATTCAGTTAATGATGCTCTATTAAATACTGGGAAATTAATTAGACTTCTGGGGAATGATTTCTAAAATTATAACAATAAAAATTTATATGAATGAAACATAGAGAATCTTAATGGCAATATTGAGAAAGCAGGGGAGGGGGACTTGAAATTATCAGATCTCTACAAAAAGTAACTATCAAATCTTACATAGGATTAGGATAAAAATTAGACATTTTGAGCAATAGAACAGAATTTCATAGGCAATAGACACAAATATAGTAGTTTTAGGATTTGATAAATCCAAAAAACCAAAATACAAGTCTGCTCAATAAAGACTCCTGGGAAAACTGGAAATTAAAAAAGAGAGACAAGGTTAGACCAATGTCTTACACTATATCACACAAAACAATTCTTCATGAAAAAGTGATATAAAAAATAACATCCTAAGAAAATTAAATAGAAAATGAGAGAATATCTTTCCCAACTGTAGATAGTATTCAAACCTTCATGAGATGGAAATAAAATAATCATCTTCATAATAAAACAGTTCTGAAAAATTCACTATAAGAACCAAAAGATACAAACTGAAAAAAGACATTTTACATTACTCAGTTCCACTGAGAATATTATATTGGCAATTACTTGAGATATGTTTTCTATTTACTCATCAGTCTATATGTTATTTCCCCTGATAGGATGTAAATTTCTTGGTAGCAGAGTCTGTTTTGCTTTTGTCTTTGTAGCTCCAGTGCCAAGCACAGTGTCTAACTTATACATAGCAAGCATTTGACAATCAGTTGTTGGTTAGTTCAGAACTGTTTCCCAGTGCTCAAGTCACCAAAGGGTATGAGCAAATAGTTTTTAAGAGAAATATACAATGTCAAAGACCATCTGAAAATTTTTAACAAAAATCAGTCAATTAGAAATAAGAATTTATACAGGCCCAAGGTTTTAAGTAACACCCAAAATTTAGCAAAGACTAAAAAATTACAAAATCAAATGGTGAAAAAACTAGGAACAAAAGGCAGGATAATTCAGTACTAGATATTTTGGAGGAAAATAAAAGTGACTAAATTTAAATTTTATGACCTAAACTGACTTACCAATAACTACTCATAGACATTTTTTGGACAAGAATATTTGTAGCAGCATACTTAGTGATAACTAAAAGTTAAATCTTCACAGAGTTTCTTTCTGAAAAGCACAGCTTTCGGAATCAAGTTCTTTCTTGCATGGAAGAATCTCTTGTTCTTAATTCTTTTACTTCTCTTTCTTCCTAGAGACCTCTCTCCGTGGCTTATAGATGACTAGGATGATGTAAAGAAAAGGAAGGCAACTGTGCTTAATGATGCATTGCCTTTTCCTCTTTTTCCTAGTAGTGTCTCATGTTCTCCATGTCCCCATAAGGGATGTAGCTGTTCAAAGCTTCTTTCTACTACAATAGAATAGAACTACTAGAATAAATAGAACTACTAGAATAAAAAGCCAGTCAACAGTCCAGAGAGGACATTTCCTGTTCTGAATAGGCCAGGGTAATTACTCTTTCTCTCCCATTTGAGCAGGCAGGGTCCAATGCATAATTTTTTTCTTAAAGCTTTTCTTGAAGCTTACAGAACTGGCTTATCGTCAGTGGGATCTTTCTCAATGTCTTGACACAGTGGTAACAGTGCTGTTGGGGGACATCAAATAGTATATTTTCCTCACAGTCTTTCCTAAAGGATCCCAGATTACTTCCAAATATACCAGAATCTAGGTTGAGATTAGAAAGAAACATTTGTAATTTAATAGATCTGATATGCGTGTAGTATGCACAACCAACCTATTTATTCAAGTCAGGAGGAGGCAAAGAACTTTTCCTTATTGTTTAAATAAAATAGCTGAGGATTAGGGCAAGGGTAAATCTGTTATTGGGGTCTCTGTGCATTGGTGGTTCCTCTGCTCAGGCTGGAGCAAAGTCTTCTCTTTAATCACCAGCTTCTCCTAAACCAATGAAAATTCCATAAACTTTTTCCCCTTGCTATCTGCTTGCTTTCCTTCCCAAGTCCCCAATCATGGAAAAGCAAGATGATTATGTTGCTGTCAATACCCACTGAGGAGAGGGAGAGAATTCTATGCCCTAGCTATAGGACCATACAGAATCAATCCAATCCACGCTCATTATTGTGAAGTACAGAGGGACAAGAAGAGTTTTCCCACCAAGGTTGGTGAGGAAAAAGAATAAGATATTAACAATTTCTCATCCAGTTCCTGGTTCATTTCTGCCTTGGGGTATTAAATTGGTTTGTAGTAGTGAGATGGATGATGTGGAGACATGTAAACAGAAATGAAAAGTAACTGCTACTTGATGGCAGAATAAAAACAATAATTTTGCTGTTTCTCCTTTTCCTCTCGTTTCTTCTTTTACTCCTTTTCCTTTGGTGCAAAAATCTCAATGTAATTATGCTCTATACCGTACAATGTAATGAGGCAAAAAACAATAATTGTTCATTGTTTTCTGTAACCATATCAATAAAACATTTTTATTATGAGACATTCACTGAGACATGTTGTATAATACAAAAGTCTTAAAAAATGAGACAAAAGAAAATACTAGTGAGAAAGAATAGTCATTAAAATATGAAGACCACTAACAGTTTTATTTGAATTCAAATCAAAAATGTAATAATTATAATTCTTCATTAATACAGCTTGATCTCTCTGACTGCAATACATTTGAATTAGGGAAGTTTGACTCAATTGAAAACTTTGAAGGACTCCAGTAAGATGTGGGAATATCTCATCCAACAACCCCTATAAGCACAGAGAAAGAAACACTCATGAATTAAAAATAAATGAAAAGGAGACAAGGGAAAGAACCAAATGACCCCCCCCCAAAAGAACATCCTCAGATAGAGCCAAGATGGCACAGTAAAAGCAGGAACTCTTGAGTACTACACAAACCCTCTAATTACCTTTAAATAATGACTCTAAACAAATTTAAGAGCAGAATGCACAAAAAGGTGGAAGGGAAACAATTTTCCAGTCCAGGAAATCTTAGGTCAACAGGAAATACACGTTGAGAAAGGGCACTGTCCAAGGCATGCCCATTCACTGCAAACCAGGTCTCAGCAAACCAGGATCAGACCTTAGGAAACAGTGGCAAAAAAGAGACTGTTTCCAAGCCTCTCAGCATATAGTATTTAGGGCATCAGACAGGAAGGAGATTTACAGGGGTCCCTATACTGGCAGCAGGGACAAAACTTTGTTACATTGCCTATACTGGACTGAATCAAAGAGTGCTTGTGGTCAATCACAAACCAGTGCACAATAGAGTAGTAAATACATCTCTTCCTAGATCATAACACCTTAGAAGAGTCAAAAATAAATAGGTCCCCATAATTATCTCTGAAAACAGCTGCATGAAAGGCCTAAACTTCAGACAGTGCTCCCTCCACTTGGGAAGCAGATTCCCATTTTAACATAGTTAAAAAATCAAGAAAAAAAACTGGAAAATGAATAAACCATGAGAAAAAGTTCTGAATATGTGACAAGGACAATCAAAATGCCCACTTTGAAGAAAACCAAGCCAAAATTAATTCATCCAAAACTTCAAAGAAAAATATAAAATAGTCTCAAGCCATGGAAGAGTTCAAGGGTTTAAAAATCAGTAAAGAGAAGTAGCTAGAAAACTGGGTGAATAGCTTGGTAAAGAAGGCACAAAAGTTATTAAAATAACAGCTTAAAAAACAGAATAGGACAAAAGGTAAAAGAGGCACAAAAACACAAGGAAAAAAAGAGGAAAATGCCTTGAAAACCAGAATTGGCCAAATGGGGGGAAAAAGATACACAAAAATTCACTGAAGAGAGGACTTCTTAAAAAAGTAGAATCAGTCAAATGAAAAGAAAGGTACAAAGGCTCACTGAGGAAAATTAAAAGTTAAAATTTGGCAAGTAGAAGTTGCTGACTTTGAGACACCAAGAAATGAAATCAAATGTATGAAAAAAATAGAAATGTGAAATAATTGGAAAAACACCTGACCTGGGAAATAGATCCAGGGGAGAGAGAATTTAAGAATTATTGAACTGCCTAAGTCTTGATCAAAGTACCCATACATCATTTGTCAATAAATAATAAAGAAAAACTTCTTTGATATTCTAGAACTAGAGGCTAAAATAGAAAATAAAATAATCAAACTTCCAGGAATAATATAACCAAATTATAAACCTCACAGATCTAGAAGAAAATAGCACAAGCAGTCAAAAAGAAACAATTCAAATATGGTACAGCACTATCAGAATGACACAAAATTTAGCTGCTTCTGCATTAAAGTATCAAAGGACTTGAATATGATATTCTGCAAGATAAAAGGGCTAATATTACAACCAAGAATCACTTACCCAAACTAGATTTAATCCTTCATTGAACTGATATCCAATGAAATAGAAGACTTTCAAGCATCCTTGATGAAAAGATCAGAGAATATAAAATTTGACTTTTAAATATAACATGCAAAAGAAGCATAAAATGGTAAATAATGGTTTATAGTCCTATATGGAAAAATTATATAACTTCTAAAATATTTCTCATTATTAGGGAGGTTAAATGAAGTACATACAGAAAGCAGAGATAGGAATTCAATGTGAAGGTATGATTATCTTTAAAAAACTAAAATTAATCTGAGAAAAAAGAAAACCCTGGGAAAAGGTAATAGGGGGAGGCATAATGCGATAGATAATCTGACATAAAAGAGATCTGAAAGTTATTTAGAGTGGAAGGAAAAACAGGAATCAGGGAAGGTAGCACATGAACCTTATTCTCATCAGAACCGGTTCAAAAAAGGGAATAATATATACATTCAATTAAGTGTAGAAATCTATCATACCATACAGGAAAGTAGAAAATAAAAGGATAAAAGAAAGGGGGCTGATAGAAAAGAGGACAGTTTGAGAGAGGGAAAAGAAGAAGCAAAATATTTTTTGAGAATTAACGGGGTAAAAGGAGAGAGAGAGTAGGATAAATGGAAAAGGTTGGATAAAGGGAAATACATAATTGGTAATCAGTACAATGAAACAAGATTCTTACAGTGAGTTTCTCTGATAAATGCTTCATTTTATAAGCATAAAGAGTCAAATTTAAAGAAATAAATGATAAATAATCAAAGAATATGAAGTCAGTTTTCTTTTTTAAATTTATGTTTATTAAAGATATTATTTGAGTTTTACAATTTTCCCCAAATCTTGCTTCCCTCCCCACCCCACCCCCACAGAAAGCACTCTGTCAGTTTTTACTTTGTTTCCATGTTGTACCTTGATCCAAACTGGGTGTGATGAGAGAGAAATCATATCCTTAAAGAGATGTCTAAGAGGTAACAAGATCAAACAATAAGATATCTGTTTTTTTTCCCTAAATTAAAGGGAATAGTCCTTGTACTTTGTTCAAACTCCACAGCTCCTTATCTGAATACAAATGGTACTCTTCTTTGCAGACAGCCCAAAATTGTTCCCCATTGTTGCACTGATGGAATGAGCAAGTCCTTCAAGGTGGAACAACAATCCCATGTTGCTGTTAGGATATACAGTGTTTTTCTGGTTCTGCTCATCTCACTCAGCATCAGTTCATGCAAATCCCTCCAGGTTTCCCTGAAATCCCATCCCTCCTGGTTTCTAATAGAACAATAGTGTTCCATGACATACATATTCACAGTTTGCTAAGTCATTCCCCAGTTGAAGGACATTTACTTGATTTCCAATTCTTTGCCACCACAAACAGGGCTGCTATAAATATTTTTGTACAAGTAATGTTTTTACCCTTTTTCCTCATCTCTTCAGGGTATAGACCCAGTAGTGGTATTGCTGGGTCAAAGGGTATGCACATTTTTGTTGCCATTTGGGCATAGTTCCAAATAGCTCTCCAGAAGAGTTGGATGAGTTCACAGCTCCACCAAGAGTAATAGTGTCCCAGATTTCCCACATCCCTTAACAACAATGATCATTATCCTTCCTGGTCATACTGGCCAATCTGAGAGGTGTGAGGTGGTACCTCAGAGAAGCTTTAATTTGCATTTCTCTAATAATTAATGATTTAGAGCATTTTTTCATGTGGCTATGGATTACTTTGATCTCCTCATCTGTAAATTGCCTTTACATATCCTTTGACCATTAGTCAATTGGGGAATGGATTTTTGTTTTAAAAATATGACTCAGTTCTCTGTATATTTTAGAAATGAGTCCTTTGTCAGAATAAATAGTTGTAAAGATTGTTTCCCAATTTACTGCATTTCTTTTGATCTTGGTTACATTGGTTTTATCTGTCCAAAAGCTTTTTAATTTAATGTAATTGAAATCATCTAATTAGTTTTTGGTGATGTTCTCCAACTCTTCCTTAGACATAAACTGTTCCCCTTTCCATAGATCTGACAGGTAGACTAGTCCTTGATCTTCTAATTTGCTTATAGTATTGTTTTTTATGTCTATGTCCTGTAAGCATTTGGATCTTATCTTGGTAAATGGTGTGAGGGGTTGGTCTAATCTAAGTTTCTCCCATACTAACTTCCAATTATCCCAGCAATTTTTGTCAAAGAGGGAGTTTTTATCCCAATGACTGGACTCTTTGGGTTTATTAAACAGCAGATTACTACAATCATTTCGTACTTTTACACTTAGTTTATTCCACTGGTCCATCACTCTATTTCTTAACCAATACCAAAGAGTTTTTTTTTTCATTTATTTAATTTTTTAAATGTATTTTTATTAACCAACAGTTTGGATGACAGATGCTTTAAAATATAATTTTAGATCAGGTAGGGCTAAGCTACCTTCTTTTGCACTTTTTTCATTAAGCTCCTGGCAATTCTTGACTTTTTATTTCTCCATATGAATTTACTTACAATTTTTTCTAACTCATTAAAGTAATTTTATGGAATTTTGATTGGTAGGGCACTAAACATATAATTTTGGTAGAATTGTCATTTTTATTATATTAGCTCTACCTATCCATGAGCAGTTGATATTTGCCTAGTTATTTTAATCTAATTTAATTTCTGTGAGAAGTGTTTTATAATTGTTTTCAAAAAGATTCTGCATCTGTCTTGGCCAATAAACTCCCAGGTATTTTATATTGTCTGAGGTTACTTTGAATGGGATTTCTCTTTCTAGCTCTTCCTGCTGTTTCTTGCTAGGCATATATAGAAAAGTTGAGGATTTATGAGGGTTTATTTTATAACCTGCAACTTTGCTAAAATTGCTAATTGTTTCCAGTAGTTTTTTAGTTGATTTCTTGGGATTCTCTAGGTAGACCATCATGACTTCTGCAAAGAGTGAGAGTTTTGTCTCTTCCTTCCCAATTCTAATTCCTTCAATTTCTTTTTCTTCTATAATTGCTGATGCTAACATTTCTAATACAATATTGAATAGTAGTGGCGATAATGGGCACCCTTGTTTCACCCCTGATCTTACTGGGAATGCCTCTAGCCTGTCCCCATTGAATATAATGCTTGTTGATGGTTTCAGATAGATACTGCTAATTATTTTAAGGAACAGTCCATTTATTCCTACACTCTCTAGTGTTTTTAATAGGAATGGATGCTGTATTTTGTCAAAAGCTTTTTCAGCATCTATTGATATGATCATATGTTTTCTGATAGGTTTGTTGTTGATATAATTGAGTATACTAACAGTTTTCCTAATATTGAACCAACCCTGCATTTCTGGAATAAATCCTACTTGATCATAATGTATTATCCTAGTGATGACTTGTTGTAATCATTTTGCTAAGATTTTATTTAGGATTTTTGCATCTATATTCATCAGGGAAATAGGGATATAATTTTCTTTCTCTGTTTTAACTCTTCCTGGTTTAGGTAAAAGTACCATATTGGTTTCATAGAAAGTGTTAGGCAGAGTTCCATCTTTCCCTATTTTTCCAAAGTGCTTATATAGGATTGGAACCAAGCGTTCCTTAAATGTTTGGTAGAATTCACTTATGAATCCATCAGGCCCTGGAGATTTTTTTTAGGGAGTTCAATAATGGCTTGTTGAATTTCTTTTTCTGAGATAGGGTTGTTTAGGTTTTTAATCTCTTCTTCATTTAACCTGGGCAACTTATATTTTTGTAAGTATTCATCCATTTCATTTAGATTATCAAATTTATTGGCATAGAGTTGGGCAAAATAATTTTGAATTATTACTTTAATTTCCTCCTCATTGGTGGTGAGCTCACCTTTTTCATTTATGATACTAGCAATTTGGTTTTCTTCTTTCTTTTTTAATCAAATTTACCAGAGTTTTATCAATTTCATTAGTTTTTTTCATAATACAACTTATGGTTTTATTTATTAATTCAATAGTTTTTTTTTTCAATTTCATTAATTTCTCCTTTAATTTTTAGAATTTCTAGTATGGTATTTAAATGGGGATTTTTTGATTTGTTCTTTGTCTAATTTTTTTAGTTGCATATCTAGTTCACTGATTTCCCCTTTCTCCAATTTATTCATGTAAGTATTTAGAGCTCTAATATATCCACTGAGAGTCGCTTTGAATGAATCCCATAGGTTTTTGTTTGTTGTTTCATTATTATCATTATCTAGGATAAAATGGTTAATTCTTTCTATAATTTGTTTTTTGGTCCACTCATTTTTTAAAATGAGGTTATTCATTTTCCAATATGTTCAGGGTCTACATCTCCTTGGCCCAGTATTGCACATGACTTTTATTGCATTGTGATCTGAGAAAGATGTATTCACTACTTCTGCCTGTCTGCAGTTGATCCTTAGGTTTTTATGTCATAGTACATGGTTAATTTTTGTGTAAGTGCCATGTACTGCAGAAAAAAGGTGTATTCCTTTCTGTCCCCATTTAGTTTCCTCCATAAGTCTACCATATCTAATTTTTCTAACAATATATTTACCTCCCTAATTTCTTTCTTGTTTGGTTTATGATTCGATTTATCTAGATCTGATAGCGGGAGGTTGAGGTCTCCCACTAGTAGAGTTTTGCTGTCTATGTCTTCCTCTAATTCTTTCAGCTTCTCCTTTAAGAATTTGGGTGCTGTCCCATTGGGTGCATATTTATTCAATATTGAAATGACTTTATTGTCTATGGTACCTTTTAGGAGGATAAAGTTTCCTTCCTTATCTCTTTTAATGCTATCAATTTTTGCTGCTGCTTTGTCTGAGATAAGGATTGCTACCCCTGCTTTTTTTACTTCAGCTGAAGCAAAATATATTTTGCTCCAACCTTTTACCTTTAGTCTATATGTATCTCTCTGCTTCAAATGAGTTTCTTGTAAGCAGCATATTGTAGGATTCTGGTTTTTAGTCTACTCTGCTATTTGCTTACGTTTTAAGGGAGAGTTCATCCCATTCACATTCTAGGTTATGAGTACTAATTTTTTATTGCTCTCCATGCTATCTTCCCTCTGTATTTTTCCCCTCCCCCCTTTATCCATATTCCCCAGTCTTTTGTTTCTGAATACCACCCCCTTCAGTGTGTTTGTCCTCCTATATTACACCCTCCCCTTTCTTTCCCCTTTCCCTTTTTCCCTTTTCCCTTCCCTTCCTTTTCTTATTTCCCCTTATTTCCTCCAGTCCCCTTCCTTTTCTCTGTCCCCCCTCCACTTTTCCCCTTTTAACACTTGTAAGGTTAGATGTTTTATAAGTTAACTGATTATGTGTAGGTTAACTTTAAGTCTAATCTGATGAGAAGAATATTCAGGTGTTTCTCTTCTGCTCCTTTCTTCCCCACTATTACCATAGGTTTCTTGGACCTCTTAGTGTAATGAGATATACCCCATTCATTCCCCTCCCTCCTCTCATCTCTTTCCTGTCCCCATTTTTAGGGAATTAGTGTTTTTATTAGATCATTCTATCTAAGTCATAGAAAATTCTGAGTGTCTGTCCCTTCTAGTTCAGTATATTCTATTGAATAGAGTCAAAATTCCTGAGGGATATTAGAGTCTTTCTCCCAAGTGAGGTTAAAGCCAGTTATATCCCATTAGATAGTAGTCTCATGGATAGGTCATGAATGTCCATCATTTCTGGCTAGTTGTCTTCTCTCTGTTAGAGTTATATTTCTCAAGATTTATGTGAATCTTCCCCCCCCCCCCGCCCCATGCTGGGATATAGCCAGTTTCAACTTACTGGATTGCATTATTTTCCCTTTTACCACCACCCCTTTTTTTTACCTTTTCATGTGTCTCTTGAACCTCCTGTTTAATGTCCAAATTTTCTGTTTAGCTCTGGTCTTTTCATCAAAAATTTTTGGAATTCTTCCATTTCATTTAATATACATTTTTCTCCCTGGAAGAGAAGGCTCAGCTTTGCAGGAAAGTAGATTCTTGGCTGCATTCCAAGCTCCCTTGCTCTTTGAAATATCTTGTTCCAGGCCCTTCAATCCCTTAAAGTTGATGCAACCAGGTCCTGCGTTATCCTTACTGTGGCTCTTTGATGGTTAAATTGTTTCTTTCTGGCTGCTTGCAGGATTTTCTCTTTTATCTAATAGTTCTGGAGTTTGGCCACAACATTCCTTGGTGTTTTCATTTTAAGATATTTTCTGGTAGGGATCCATGTACTCTTTCAATAACTACTTTGCCCTCCAATTCCATGATATCAGGGCAGTTTTCCATCACTAGATCCTGTAATATTAAGTCCAGGCTTGTTTTTCTCATCAATGTTTTCAGGAAGTCCTATAATTTTCAGGTTGCCCCTCCTTGATCTTTTCTCGAGCTCAGTGGTTTTGTTGATGAGGTATTTTATATTTGTTTCTATTTTTTGACTTTATTTAACTGACTCTTGCTGTCTCATGGAGTCATTAGTTTCTGCAGACTCCATTCTTTATGGGGGGGAGGAGTTTTCTTCATTAAACTTTTTAAACTCCTTTTTCCAATTGGTCAATTCTAACTTTTGAAAGAGCTTTCCATTTGATCGATTGAGGTTTTGAGAGAATTAATTCCTTTTTTGCATTTGCTCATTTGAGGATCTGAGACAATTATTCTCATTTTGTATTGGTCCAATTGATGATCTGAAAAATTTATTCTCATTTTGTAATTGTCCAATTGATGATCTGAGAGATTTATTCTCCTTTTGTGTTTGTCCAATTGTACTTTCAAAGGTTTTCTTTTCTTTTTGCAAGGTATTAAATTGTCTCTCCTAAATTTTTAAATTCCTTCCTTATTTCTTCAAGGAAGTCTTTCTGTGCTGGAGAACAGATTGTATTCTCCTCAGAGATTCCAGTTCTCTCTGAGTTGGGGTCTTTCCCTTCCAGGAATTTTTTTATGGATCCACCTTTCCACTGACCCTTCTTCATTATGCTAAGACCTTGAGTTGGGGGGTGGGCTGGTTCACCTGGGCTTGGGATCGCTGAAGGCTTTACTAAGTGCAGTTTCTCTGGCTGGACAGTAGGAAGTGCTTGTTGCACCTTTGCACCTTCTCCCTTTGCTTGAAGGGAGGAGTTGGAGCTATTGAATTCTTCTGCCTTCAATCAATGGTGGGCTTTACCCTGGCCTGAGGTCATTCCTCAGCTGGACTGGTTCTTCTGCTCACACACCTGGGCCTGAGGCAGAAGTAGTTTGCATTTGTTTGTTTGGGAAGAGACCTCAGTGCAATGGAGGCATGTACTCAGAGTTTCTCAGACCCAAGGAGCACAGGGATGGTGTCTGCTGTTCTCCTGCACCAGAACTCTCTCCCCAACCTGGTCCCCAAGCTCCAGGGGGACAGCACCAACACCAGCGCCTCTGCTTGCCCACGGACCCAAGCCTCTTTCATCCAGCTCCACCACTGATCCAGCAGGTCCAGTTCTCCAGCCCTCAGACTCCTGGTTCCAATTCTGCTGTTAATCTGGCCAATCCCGGGCTGATCCTCCCTCTGAGCCCAGACTCACCCGCCCGAATTCGGCCAAAGCTGCTGCGGGAGACAAATCCTGAGGTAGATGTTCTTTCTCCTGGCTTTTCTTTCTGGGTTTTGTGGGTCAGATTTTTTTAAGAGGTTTGTTTCATGTGATAGATGGGGAAGAGATCAAGAGACTTTAGACCTGTGCCTGTCTTTTCTCTGCCATCTTGGCCGGAAGTCCTGAAGTCAGTTTTCATAGTAGACAAAGCTGTCTATAGACCTATGAATAAAGTACTCTAAATCACTAGTGATGAGAGAAGCACAGATTAAAACAACTGTAATCTGTTACTTTATACCTAGCAGATTGACTAATATAACAGGAAAAGGAAATGATGGAGAAGATGTGGGAAAATTAAAACACAAATGAACTATTTTTTTATTTCTTTTACTAGGCCTCTGTATTTTCTTTTCTTTTTCTTTTTTCTTTTAATTTTTTTTCCTAGCAACATTAAAAAAAAAGCAAGTCTCAACACTTCCAAAACTTCAAGTTACAAATTCTCTCCCTTTCTACCACTCCCCTCATTGAGCAAGCCAGTTATTTAATGTAGGTTAAAAATGTGCAGCCATGAAGCACATTTCTACAATAGTTATGTAGTAAAAGTAAACATAACACCACCACCACCACCACCCTGCACACACATGCACACAAACACACACACACACACACACACACACACACACACACACACACTAAGAAAGAGAAACTTCAAGAAAAATAAAGTGGCAAAAAAGACTGCTTCAGTATATAGTCAGACATCATCAGCTCTTTCTTGGGGGTGGGTAGCATTCTTTATCTTCAGTCCATCAGAGACATTGTTTCAACTGTTACTATTTCTAGGTGTCTTTCCCTCTATCCTAGTACCTTCCCATCCCCATGTATTCTCTTCTTCCTCTCCTTTCACCCTATCCCCCTTCAAAGGTGTGCTGTATCTGACTACCCCCTTCCACAATCTTCCTTTTCATCAGTCACTTACATCCTCCACTTACCTTGTCCCTCTCCCCTTTAACCCATCATTTTCTTCTATTTTCCTCTGAGGTAAGAGATTTCTATACCCAATTGAATATGTTATTTCCTCTCTGAGCTACTTCAGACTCACACTCTATTTCTTTCTCTTCCACTCCATTGTAAAAACTTTTCCTTCTCTCTTTTAGTAAAATAACTTACCCCATTATACCTCTTTCCCTGTCTCCCAAAATATTCCTTTCTCATCCATTAACTATTATATGTTCAAATCCAGCTCCCTTCTGTACCTTGCCTATAAATTCTCCTCCGAACTGCCTTAACAAATAAGAAAGTTCATATAAATTATCAGAATCATATTTCTATGCAGGAATACAAGCAGTTCAATATCACTAAATTCCTCATAATTTGCCCTTCCCATCCACCCTCTCTATGCTTCACCTGAGTTCAAAGTTTCTGTTAAGGTCATTTCAACAGGAAAGCTTGAACGTCCTCCTTTCATTGAATGTTCTTCTTTTCCCTTGAACAAGTATGTTCAGTTTTGCTGGGCAGTGAATTTTGGGGTGTAATCCAAGCTCTTTTGTCTTCTCAAATAAAATATTCTAAGTCCTTTGATCCCTTATTGTGGAAGCTGCAAAATCTTATGTTATCCTGACTGTAGTTCCACAATAATTGAATTGTTTCTTTCTGACTGCTTGTAATATTTTCTCCTTGACTTCGGAGTTTTGAAATTTGGCTATAATATTCCTGGCAGTTTTCACTTTAGAATCACTTTCAGGAAGTGGCCATTGGATTCTTAAAATTTCTATATTACCCTCTGCTTCTAGTATATCTTTGCAATTTTCCTGGAGAATTTCTTGAAAAATGACATGTAGGAGGCAGAGTTGGCAGCAGGAGAAGTGCCTCTCATAGGTATTCTCTCCACAATATTTCAAAAACCTTAAAATTGCAACTCTAACTAAATGTTTGAGAGACAGAACACAGAGAAAGATCCAGTGAGACAATTCTCCAGCCCAAGGTAACTGGGAAAATAGTGGGAAAACTCTGTTCCATGGGGTTGGAGGGGTGGCACCATGCCAAAGCAAAGGAACTTCAGCCTCCTGGTAACAGCCCAAGGGTGCCTGGGAGTACAGGCTCCCAGCAGCAGAAGCAGTTTCCTGACCCCAGGGAGCACCAAGCACAACTTGGAAGATCAGCAGGGAGACCTCTGCCAGAGCAAGCAAAGCCCAGGCCCTCAGTGCAGCTGTGGCACTAAGCATAGACTTCCTTAGTGGCCACAGTCCTCAGTGCAGCCAAGATCCCAGGAAATGGAAGCAGGCCAATGAAGTCACCCAGCAGGAAATTCCAGGCATCTGTACCCTGTGTTCTCAGCCCATCGAAGGTAAATAGTGGAGGGAGACTGTTAAGGTCTGTCCTCTGTCCCTGGATCAGGACTCTGGGGCTTTGACTACATTCAGACCCTGGACACAGTCTAGGAAACTCATAGAGCAGGGACCACCCTCACAGCCCCAGGGCAGAGGGTATACTTGTGGTTATTCACAGACCAGGAGAACAGTCAGAGCCTCACACACTGAGGTCTTTAAAGGGAGGAGGGAGGGGTACATCCCAATGATACTCAAAAGCTCAGGAAGCATCCCAAACCAGGCACAGGCTGGGAAAATGAGTAAACAGAAAAAAATGGAACCTGACCATAGACAATTACTTTGGTCCCTTGGAAGACCAAACCACAAAATCAGAAGATGCGAAAGTCCAAGCTCCTGCATCTAGACTCCAAGAAATATAGAAGTTGGGCTCAGGATTTGACAGAACTCAAAAATGATTTTGAAAATCAAGTCAAGGAGAGAGAGAAGAAAAATTAGGAAAAGAAATGAGAGAGATGCAGGAAAAAGGTGAAAATGAAGTCAGAAGCTCAGTCAAGGAGATCTTTTTTTTTCTCTTCATTAGTTTTGGTATCCCATTTTTTTTGAATTAAAGATTTTATTTATTTTTAGCTTTACAATTTTTCCCCTAATCTTATTTCCCTCTCCACCCAGAAAGCAATTTGTCAGTCTTTACATTGTTTCCATGTTGTACATTGATCCAAATTGAGTATGATGAGAGAGAAATCATATCCTTAAGGAAGAAACATAAATTATGAGAGATAACAAGATCAGACAATAAGATCTCACTTTTTTCCTAAATTAAAGGAAATAGTCCTTGGACTTTGTTCAAACTGCATGGTTCTTTATCTGGATACAGATATTAATCTCCATTGCAGATAGCCCAAAATTGTCCCTGATTGTTGAGCTGATGAAATGAGCAAGTCTGTCAAGGTTGATCATCAACCTCATGTTGCTGTTAGGGTGTACAGTGTTTTTTCAGGTTCTGCTCATTTCACTCAGCATCAGTTCATGCAAATCCGTCCAGGCTGCCTTGAATTGCCATCCCTCCTGGTTTCTAATAAAACAATAGTATTCCATGACATACATATACCACAGTTTGCTAAACCATTCCCCAATTGAAGGACATTTACTTGTTTTACAATTCTTTGCCACCACAAACAGGGCTACTATGAATATTTTTGAACAAGTGATGTTTTTACCACTTTTCATCATCTCCTCAGTGTATAGACCCTGTAGTGGTATTGCTGGATCAAGGGTATGCACATTTTTGTTGCCCTTTGGGCATAGTTCCAAGTTTCTCTCCAGAAAGGTTGGATGAGTCCACAGCTCCACTAACAATGTAATAGTGACCCAAATTTCCCACAACCCTTCCAATGATCATTATCCTTTCTGGTCATATTGGCCAGTCTGAGAGGTGTGAGGTGGTACCTCAGAGAAGCTTTAATTTTCATTTCTCTAATAAGTAATGATTTAAAGCAATTTTTCATATGACTGTATTGATTTGATCTCCTCATCTGTAAATTGCCTTTGCATATACTTTGACCATAGGAGGTCTTAAAAAATGCTGAAGAAAATAACATATTAAAAACTAGCTTAAGTCAAATGGGAAAAAACAGTTCAAAAAGTTATTGAGGAGAAGATTGCTTTGAAAAATAGAAATAGCCAGACGGAAAAGGAGATAAGAAAGCTCTCTGAGGAAAACAAATCCCTTAGATCTAGAATGGAACTAAAGGAAGCTGATGACTTTGCAAGACATCAAGATACAATAGCTGAAGACCAAAACAATGAAAATTTTTTTTAAAAACTGTGTAATATCTCATTAAAAAAACCAACTGATCTGGAAAACAGATCCAGGAAAGATAATTTAAAACTATTAGGCTACCTGAAAGTCATGATCAGGAAAAAAGCCTTGATTCCATTTTTAAGGAATTTCAAAACAGGATAATTGCCTTGATATCCTAGAAGCAGAGGGTGAGTGGAAATTGAGAGAATCTGCCAATCTCCCCTGGAAAGAGATCTGAAAAAGCAACCCCAAGGAATATTATACACAAGTTTCAGAACTTCCAAGTTAAAGAGAAAATGTTGCAAGTAGCTAGGAGGAAACAATTCAAATATCATGGAGCTACAGTCAGGATCACACAAGACTTAGCAGCAACTACATTAAGGTCTTGTAGGGCTTAGAACAGAATATTCTAGAAGGCAATAGAGCTTGGAATGCAACTGAGAATCAACTACACAGCAAAACTAAACATCTTCTTCCTGGGGAAAAGATGGACTTTAAGTGAAATGGGAATTTCAATTGTTCCTGTTGAAACAACCAGAGCTGAACACAAAATTTGACCTTCAAGTACGGGACTTAGGTGAATCATCGAGGGTAGAAAAGAAGGGTAAATTATGAAGGACGTGATGACGAACTGCATGTATTCCTGCAGGGAAAGATGATACTACTAATAATACTCAAATAAACCTTCTCATTTAATATAGCAGGTAGAAGGATTTTTTAATAGATGAGGGACTAGAGAGAGCTGTAATGGTGTGAGGACCAAAGAAATTGTATATGATCAGATTTTTTCTTCTATTATTTACTCATTTCCCCAGCCCATGATTTGATTTTATCTCTTTGTTAAGACGGGGCTCTGCTTCCAGGGTAGAGGGTGTACTATCCCAAGTTTTTGATTTGATCCCAAGTTGCTGATTGATTTTTCTTATTTTCCCACATCAGTATCATTTCTTTCTAATTTTTCAGCTATCTCCCTTACTTTATTTTCAACATCTTTTTTTTTGAGCTCTTCTATAGTCTGAAACCTATTCACATTTTTCTTAGAGGCTTTGGATTCAGAAGCATTGACTTTGTCATCTTCTGAGTGTGTATTTTGATCCTCCATGGGACCAAATAATTGTCTATGGTCAGATTTTTTTCTTCTGTTATTTACTCATTTCCTCAGCCTATGACTTAATTTTATCTCTTTGTTTAGATGGGACTCTGCTTCCAGCAGGGAAGGTGCACTATCCCAAATTTTTGAGGGTTTTTGCAACTGCTTTTTCGGATAATTCCCAGGGAGCTCAATTTCTTTAAGGTCATGAGAGGCTCTGATAGTTCTTCAAATCTATGCTCCTCTCTGCAAATGATCACAAGCACTTCCCTGGAACCATGAAGAGAGTATCTGCTCTGCTATGGCAATAAAGCTCCTTTTCCTAAGAATGGGCACCAGACTAGGGCCTGGATCTGAGTTTGGGCAAAGCCAAAGAGTCCTGCCTCAGAGATAGCAAAGAGACATCGACAATCTCTCCTGACCCCCTTATCATCTGGGATGCACTCTGAAAGCAGATGACTGGCTGGCTGGCTGGCTCCCTGCTGGGTGGCTCCGCAGACCTGCTGCTGATTCCTAGGACTAGGTCTGCACTGAGGCCTGTGCTGGACTAGGCCCCTCTCTCACTCTGGTGCGGCAGAATTTTCCTGTTGAGCTTCCCAATTGTCTATTGCAATCCCTGGGCTGAGAGGTATGGAAATAGCTACTGTTGCCATGAACCCAAGCATCCCCAGAGATCCAGGCATCCTGCTAACTGTTCCTGGATAGCTGGAGTTGTTTTGCAGCCAGTAATGTGTTGTTACCCATTCTAAACCCCTGTGCAACAGATCTTTCCCATGGATCTTCCAAGTTGTGTTAGACTGGAAAATTGTTTCATTCAATCTTTTTGTGGGTTCTCCCACTCTAGAATTTGATTAGAGTCATTATTTAAAGGTATTTGGAGTGGTCTTGGGAAGAGTTTGTGCATATTTCCTGCCTTTACTTCATCATCTTGGCTACCCACAAATGTATTATTGATGAAGCTGATGACTGAATCAACTATTCAGGAGAACAATTCAGGATTATGTCCAAAGGACCAAAAAAACCATGCATATCGTTTGACCAAACGAGACCATTACTAGGTCCTCCAAAGAGATAGGACCTATGTGTAGAAAGGTATTTATAGCAGCTCTATTAGGTACTCCAGAGAGATAGGATCTATATGTAGAAAGATATTTATAGCAGCTCTATTAGTCCTGGCAAAGAATTGGAAATTGATGTCCATCAACAGGGGGATGGCTGAACAAGCTGTTGTTTATAATGGCAAAGCAATATCATTATGCTTTAAGAAATAATGAGCAAGATTCTCTCTGATAAACATGGAAAGACTTAATATGAACCTGGAGAACAATGTACACAGTAACAGCAATTCTGGATGATGATCTATTATGAATAACCTAGTTATTCTCAGCAATACAATAATCCAAGTCAATTCTGTAGAAATTAGAAAGGTGCTGTCCATACATAGGAAGAACTGGTAGAGTCTGAATGCAGATCATGCACTTTTTTCATTATTTTTCTTGGTTTTGCTTTTACTGTGTTTTCTTTCACAGAATTACTTAAATAGAAATATTTTGTGTGACATGTATAATCCATGTAAAATTGCTTTCCTTCTCAATGAAGGATGGGAAGGAGATAATTTGGAACACAAAATTTGACAATAAAAAGAATATTAAAATAGCTAAGTTTTTAAAATTATTTTTACATGTAATTGGGAAAATAAAGATCTATTTTTTTACTTTAAAAAAATAGTCTTCAGCTTAAGAAAATGGGAGAAAATGAGCTGTGATGAGGAAAAATCCCAAAGAATTCATATTGTCGAATAAAAGATTCTCAGGAAAACTTCTAAAAAGGAAATTATAACAAATTAATATTAACTCTTAGTACTAAGCAGGATATAGCCTGAAATATATCAAATTGCTTAGTAGATACTTTAAAGAAAATAAGACATAAACCATTATAGGTAATGAAATATTATCTGAGGATGCTTCTCAAAAAGTAAATATGAAGACAAAAATTATGAGGGAAAATCAAATTTAACAACTTTAACCTTGAATGCAATTTGAAACCAAAAAATTATATATAATATGACATAATTAAAAACTGAATTTAATGTAAAGATGTAAGAGCTGAATTAACATTAGAAAGGTACCAAGAGAAAGAATTCTGTTTGAAGAGTAGCACTGACAATATAGATAGCAAACATTAAAATATCTAATGACATGAAATATTAGAAATTTTGGGAATAATTAACAATGAGGCATCAACTCAATAAAATATTATAATTTAGTATAATTGTAGACTAAAATAGCATGCTGAAGTGGATTGGATAACTACATGAAGAGGACTAGGAAAACAGGGATTACACATTTAAAACAAAACATACAGGAAACATTTATATCAAATGTATTCTTATTCTAGGAGACAGATTTGCAAATAATTCAGCACATAAATTTTGAAGTGCATACTCCACAACATACTTGGATATTGAGTAATTTCAATGGAAAGTATATAGGATAGGTAATGATGATGAAAAATATATTAGAAAATATGGGTCCAGAATAAAATTAATGGGGAGGCTAGGTGGCGGAGTGGATAAAGCACTGGCCCTGGAATCAGAAGTACCTGGGTTCAAATCCAGTCTCAGACACTTAATAATTACCTAACTGTGTGGCCTTGGGCAAGCCACTTAACCCCAATTGCTTTGCAAAAACCTTAAAAAAAAGAATAAAATTAAAAGAAGCCAGAAGAGTGGTAAATTCCTGTAAATAAGCATTTACTAAGTTCCTACCATGTGCAAGACCTTGTGCTAATCTGAGCATTCAGAGAAAGATATAATGAGACAACATGCAAATAATGTATGTGTTAACACAATACATGCAGGATCACTTGGAAATAATCTCAGAAAGCACAAAGATGAAAGAAACCTAAGAAAAGTCTTTTGCATAAGGTGGAACTTGAAGAAGTCCATGGAAGCAGGATGAGAACAAGATGGAGAGGGATCCAAAACAGGACTGACAAGTAACTAGTGCTGGGAAATGGAGGGTGGATTTAGGGGAATAGTGAAAAGGCTGGGGCCATCCAATCACATATTCACATTATATGTCTATCTACACATAAATGATATCACAGAAAATGAGATATTTGAACAAGAAGAAACTATCTTAGAATGTAGAAGTCATTCCTGAATCATTTGGCTGTGTAAAGTTAGACCACTTACTTATTAGATTAAATGAATAAAAAGCTAGAAGAATAAAAATGATAAGATTAATAAAATTTTAAAAAATGAGTAAGCATTTTTGATATCCAAACAAGTTAAGTACATGAGATATAGAAGAAGAAAAGATATAAAGATTAGGAATATTTCAGACAGTGTCTAAAATGTGCCATAGTCAGCATACACAGTATTACCACATGACACTAGTTTAGTATATGAACATGTTTGTAAAATCTTACAGAGAAATATGATGGAAGACTATGAGAATTGCCCCCTTATAAAATAGAAGCAGTGAAGGATAGAATTGTTTAAGAAAAATTTGGGGAAGAAAGCTTATAAAAAAGTCATCCTGAGGGCATTTATGAATAAAAATGGGAGAATACACAAAAATGAAAATGGAAAAGTTATACAAAGATGTTTTTTAGTCAATTTTTTTTCAAGGAAAGTAGAACCACCATATACATATTCTAAAATCAGTCTTAGATGAAATTAAAGAAGTAGAAATAGAACTAAAGGGAACAGAAATAGAAAAACCAGATAAATTAAATCAAGTGCATGCAAAAAAATCCATACTAGAGGTAAACTAATTGCAAAGTAATTAATGAATTCACAAATGTTTGAAGAAAAGGAAGGCATAGGCATATAAAGAAAGCAAAGAGAGAACACCAACAATTATCATCCTTTAAGCCTAAATAAAATTTAACTGAGAATATCCTCAACACAGTAGACTACATCTGTCACTAAATAATTGCCTAAAAGATATAAAGAACACAAGATCCAACAATGTTTAGTTAACAATGAGAAAATTAATACTATGAGGAACTGGACCTGAACTCATTTACTTGTTAAGCCCAACTTTGGGTCCTATATTAAAATAATTTTCCCCCCCTCCCACCCTACCTGAACAAAACTCAATAGTTACCCTACCTGGTTGGAGCCTGAATAAGAAAGTTAGTCCAATCTCATTATCAGCAAGGAAATGTCCTTCAAGAGACTGAACTTTTAAAATCAGGACTTTAGGAAAGGGGTTGGGGAAGGGGGGAAAGATGACTCTGAATCTTCCCAAATCATTGGACATTAATAATTCTTTCTCTGTATCAGTAAAGAGACCATGCATATCAATGAAATCAAAGGTCCACCTGAGTATTATGAATAATATAAAAAATTTATCCTTGAATATAGATGGAATTCTTCTTTAAATAGTAAATAACTTTAAACTTATTTTCTTTTTTTTAAAGAATATGATGTGATAATATGGTAAATACAAGAAATACAACTGATGCCATGAAATATACAGAGTGAATATAATATGTACAGAGCATCAAAATCACTTAGATGTTATAAAAACTGAATTAAAATGAGAAAATATCCAAAGAAGTAAATTATGCTATTTTCAAAAGTATCATTGAGAAAATAATTGATATCAAATTCAATGTAGCATACCTGAGCAATAGGCTTGACCTGGTGGTAAAAAAGACCTAGATCCAAATTTTGCCTGTGAGGCATGCTTGTTATCTCTCAGGTCCTAGGCAACTCGCTTGAGACCACAAGTTGCAGAAGAATGGCTGATCTTCAAGAGAACATTTTTGTTTCCAATATGAATTAAATGACTCATTGGGACCAAAGTTTTCAATTATAAGGGGAGTGTGACCAAAAGGTGATAGTCTATTTAGAGTCATATAATGAATTAGTACTGGAAAACTTTTTTTATTGGGTCCATGATCTCATCATTGATTTTAATCCATGTCTACTTATTATAATATTATCCAATCAGATATTTGTAAGGTGTTACACAAATACTTTTGTGCTCTCCCTCCCCTTCCTACCTTATAATCTTCCATAATTTTGCATAATGGATCTACTTTTGAAAGTTAAGGTTAGATTTCTTTTTAAGGACATGTCTTAAATACCATCTCCAGTCATCCTGATCACTGGATCCAGAAGATTCTAGGAGGAGAGAGTAAGACTGGTGACTTTGCACAATCTTGTCTTTATTAATGCAATTCACTTACAAGTCATGATACCATCTTCCTAATATCGTGATTCTTTATGAGACTGAAGAATAAATAACAATTTAATCTTCCATTGAATTTACACAGCAGACTTGCCTAATTATATATGAAAGAACTTTATATTTCATAAGTTCTGCAGATTTGTTTTAGATCATTGTATTGCTGAGAATAGTTAGGTTATTCACAGTAGATATACAATATTGTTTGAGGGGGTTAAATTTCACGAAAAGGCCACTTTCCCAGATTTCATTCCTTGCCCCAAAAAAGAAGGAGCTGGGAAGTCTTGGCCCACCTCCTCATCAGATTGACACCAAATAGGGTTGCCTTTCCCTAGTCAGGAACAGATCCTGATGCTTTCATATCTTTCATCACTAAGAGAACTCATTGGTCTGTATTTATTGACTAAATTATTGACTAGAATAATTAATAAATTGATTTTTTATGTTGAGTTTTATCTCTTAGAATTTGATTTGCAATGACTTCTTTTTAAAGATAGAAAATGGAGACTTCCAATCAAGATGGCAGAGAGAAGCAAGGTCCTGTGCTAAGGTCTCTTGATCTTCCCTCATAAACAATAGGACACAAACCTCTTAATGGAAGTCCTATTCACAAAATGCAGAAAAAGAAGCTAGAAAAACAAAACATATCTCAAGGTCTTTCTTCAGGGATGGGGGTATGGGGGTATGGTGAGTGCAAACTGATAACAGCTGTTGGGGGAGGGGCTAATCTAAGATCAGCCTAATCAGACTAATCTATCAGCCCTGGGGCCTGTCACTGTGGGAACCACTTGACTGTGGGAATCACTTCGCTCTGAGAAACAGTCAGAGAGTGGAGGTGTGGCCAGGGGTCTGACAGTCTAGGACTTACAGGAAGGACTGGAGGGTAGGTTATAGTCTCTGGCACCCCCTACTTGCAAGGAGGAGATATTACATCCAGTGAGAAAAGCCTCCAACACTCTCTTCTAGCCACTCAATTTGCAAAGTCTCAGCACCCCCAATTGGCCAGCTGGAGATATTACACTCAGTGAGTAAAGCCTCTAAGGATCTCAGTAGTAAACCTCTGTGAACCAGCCCACACCCTTTAACACAAGGTCTTAGGAAAATGAAGAAAGACTAGTGGAAAGGGGGAAACCTTAGAAAAATGCTTAGAAAGAAGAAAATGTGGAACCCCTGAGGAGAATATGATTTGGTCTCCAAAACAGAAAGTTTCCCTTGAAGAAATAAGGAAGGAGTTTAAAAATCAATTGGAAAATTTGGGAAAAGAAACCCAAGAGAAAATTAACACCTCACAACAAGAAAACAAATCCTTGGAAAATACAATTGGACAAATGCAAAAAGAAAATAATTCTCTCAAAAACCTCAAATTCTATTATACAAATATAATTGATCAATTGGAAAAGGAGTTACAAATGGTAAATTAAGAAAATTCTTCACTAAAAAAATAAGGGAGTATATAGAAACCAATGACTTCATGTGACAATTAGAATTGGTTAAACAAAACCAAAAAATTGAAAAAATAGATGAAAATGTTAATTACTTCATCAGCAAAAACACTGACCTTGAGAATATATCTAAGAGAGACAATGTGAGAATTATTGGTCTTCCTGAAAACATTGAAGAAACAAAAAGCCTGGACTGAATATTACAGGATTTAGTGATGGAAAACTGCACTGATCATCATGAAAACAAAGGGAAAAATGATTATTGAAAAATTGCCTTGATCCACTCTGGAAAGACAGCCCCAAATGTAAACACCAAAGAATATTGTATCCCAATTGAAGAACTATCAGATAAAAGAGAAAATCCTGCAAGCAGCCAAAAAAGAAACAATTTAAATACCAAGGAGCCACAGCTAAGATTACATGGGACTTGGAAGCATCAAACATTACAGGATAGAAGGGTCTGGAATGTAATATCCTGAAAAGCAAGGGAACATGGAATGAAGCCAAGAATCCAATATCTGGCAAAACTGAGACTTCTCTTCCAGGGCAAAAGATGGACATTTAATGAAATATAAATCTTCCAACTTTTCCTGATGAAAAGACCAAAACTTAACAGAAAATTTGGGCTTCAAGCAGGAGAATCAAGAGATACATAAAAGGGTAATTTTTTTTAAAAAGGGAGGGGGAAGGGGGGGAAACTGTTCTCAAATATGATATAACTGGCAAGATCCCTACCTGTTAGAAAGACTTTAACAACTCTCAAGAATTGTAACTCAATTAGAGAGAATTTAATTAGGCAGAAGACATGGATACACATGACTTATTTGCGAAATTGTTGTCCTATCCAATAAGATGAAAATGGATATATCCTTACCTGGGAGAAAAAACTCTAATAACTCTCAATAGTTGTAATTCTAGAAACGAGAACTGGCAGAAGTGATGGATAATCATGACCTTTCTTTAACTCAGAATTATTTTAAAACAATACATCCTTTTAAAAAGGAGGACAGTAAGGAGATGGGATGATGGAGGTGACTGAATGGGGCAAATCTCATTACATTAAGTGGTACAAAGGACTTATTGCAATAGAGGGGAAGAAGCGAGGAGGTGAGAACCAGCTGAATCTTGCTCTCATCAGATTGGCTTAAGGTTAACATACACACCCTCAATTAAGTTAAGAAATTTATCTTACCTTTCAATTATAAAAAGGGGAAAAGGGGAGGGAGGGGATGGGGAAGGAGAGAAAAAAGAGAACTAGCAGAATGAAGGAAGGGAAGAAGGGGAAAAGGGAAAGGGGAAAAAAAGGGGGGTGGTAAAGGAGGGCAAACACACTGAAGGGGCAGTATTCAGATACAAAGTACTGGGGAATATGGATAAATGGGGAAAAGGGGAAAATACAAAAAAAGGGAAGATAGCATGGAGGGCAAGAAATACTAATTATAATTTGGAATGTGAATGGGATGAACTCTCGCTTAAAATGTAAGCAAATAGAAGAATGGATTAAAAACCCGAATCCTACAATATGCCACTTACCAGAAACTCATTTGAAGCAGTGAGAGATACGTATTAGAGTAAAGGTAAAAGGTTGGAGCAAAATATATTTTGCTTCAGGTGTAGTCAAAAGAGCAAGGGTAGTAATCTTTATCTCAGACAAAGCAGCTGGAAAACAGATATCACTAAAAGAGATAAGGAAGGAAACTATATCCTCCTAAAAGTTACCATAGATAATAAAGTAATTTCAGTACTAAATATATATGCACCCAACGGTATAGCATCCAAATTCTTAGAGGAGAAGTTGAAGGAGTTAAGGAAGACGCATACAACAAAACTCTACTAATGTAGACATATACAACAAAACAAACTCTACAAAACTCAACCTCCCACTCTCAGATTTAGATAAATCTAACTATAAAATAAATAAGAAGAAATTTGAGGAGGTAAATAGATCATTAGAAAATCTTGACATGGTAAACTAATGGAGAAAATTCAATAGAGATGGAAGGGAATATACTTTTTTTCTGCAGTGCATGGCACTTACAAAAAAATTGATTAGGTATGTACTAGAGCATAAAAACCTAATAATCACTTTCAGAAAGGCAGAAATAGTGAATACATTTTTCTTAGATCATAATGCAATGAAAATCATATGCAATATTGGGCCAGGGACATATAAACTGAAAACTAATTGCAAACTCATTTTAAAGAATGAGTGGATCAAACAACAAATTATAGAAGGAATTAATTATTTCATAGTAGATAATGACAATAATGAAACAATGTACTAAAATCTATGGTATACACTCAAGACTACTGTCAGGGGATATATTGTATCTTTAAATTCTTATATGAATAAATTAGAGAAAGAGGAAATCAATGAAATAAACATGCAATTAAAATTAGAGAAAGAACAAATTAAACAACCCCAATTAAATACCAAATTATAAATTCTAAAAATTAAAGGAGAAATTAATAAAATCAAAAGTGAAAAAACTATTGAATTAATAAATAAAACCAAAAACTGGTTATTATGAAAAAATAAAATTGATAAACTTCTGGTCAATTTGATTAAAAAAGGAAGAAGAAAGCCAAATTACTAATATCATAAATGAGAAAGGTAAACTCACCACCAATGAGGAGGAAATTAAAGTAATAATTCAGAATTATTTTGCACAGCTCTATGCCAATAAATTTGATAATCTAAATGAAATTGATGAATATTTACAAAAATATAAGTTGCCCAGGTTAAATGAAGAGAAACTTAAATATCTAAATAACCCTATCTCAGAAAAAGAAATTCAACAAACCATCATTGAACTCTCTAACAAAAAACTCCAGGGCCAGATGAATTTACAAGTGAATTCTATCAAACATTTAAGAAACAACTGGATTCAATTCTATTTAAACTCTTTGGAAAAGTAGCTGAAGACAGAACTCTGCCTAACTCTTTCTATGACATCAATGTAGTGCTGATACCTAAACCAGGAAGATTTAAAACAGAGAAAGAAAATTCCCTAATGAATATAGTTGGAAAAATCTTAAATAAAATCTTAGCAAAATGACTACAACAAATTATAGCTAGGATAATACATTATGACCAAGTGAATTTATCTGAGGACTGCAGGGTTGGTTCAATATTAGGAAAACTGTCAGCATAATTCATTATATCAATAGCAAACCTATCATAAATCATATGTTTATATCAATAGATGCTGAAAAAGCTTTTTGGCAAAATGCAGCACCTATTCCTACTAAAAACACTTGAGAGTGAGGAATAAATGGTTTGCTCCTTAGAATAATAAGCAGTATCTATCTGAAGCCATCAACAAGCATTATATGCAATGTGGATAAGCCAGAGACATTCGCAATGAGATCAGGGGTGAAACAAGGATGCCCACTGCCACCACTACTATTCAATATCATATTTGAAATGGTAGCCTCAGCAATAAGAGAAGAAAAATAAATTGAAGGAATTAGAATAGGGAAGAAAGAGACAAAACTCTCACTCTTTGCAGATAACTTGATGGTATACCTAGAGAATCCCCAACATCTAAAAAACTACTAAAAATAATTAGTAACTTTACCAAAGTCAAAGGATATAAAATAAACTCAATAAATTCTCAAAATATCTATATATGACTAGCAAGATGCAGCATAAAGAGCTACAAAGAGAAATCCCATTCAAAGTAACCTCAGACAATATAAAATACCTGGGAGTCTACCTGTCAAGGCAGATTCAGAAACTTTTTTAACAATTACAAAATACTTCTCACACAAATAAAATCAGATTTAAATAATGGGACAATTATCAATTGCTCCAGGATAGGCTGAGCTAATATAATAAAAACTACAATTCTGCCAAGATTAAACTAGTTCTTTAGTGTCCTCCCAAAATTCCAAAAAATTAATTTAATGAGTTAGAACAAAATTGTAAGTAAATTCCTATGGAGAAATAAAAAGTCGAGAATCTCCAGAGATTTAATGAAAAAAAGGGTGCAAGAGAAGGTGGCTTAGCCCTACCAGTTCTAAAATTATATTATAAAGCATCAGTCATCAAAACTGTCTGGTATTGGCTAAGAAACAGTGGTGGATCAGTGGAACAGACTAGGTGCAATAGAAGGAAATGATTATACTAATCAGCTGTTTGATAAACCCTAAGAGTCCAGTTATTGGGATAAAAACTCTCTCTTTGATAAAAATTGTTAGGAAAATTGGAAGTTAGTATTGAAGAAACTTAGATTAAGCTGCCACTTCACACCCTAAACCAAGATAAGATCAAAACAGATACAGTATCTAGACATAAAAAACAATTAGCAAACTAGAAGATCAACGAATAGTTTACCTGTCAGATCTACGGAAAGGGAAGCAATTTATGACCAAGATGAAGATGGATAACAGCATTAAAAACAATTTAGTTAATTTTGATTACATTAAGTTAAAAAGCTTTTGCACAGATAAAACCAAATCAAAAGGAATAATGTAAATTGGGAAACAATTTTTATGACTAGTGTTTCTGACAAAGGATTCATCTCCAAAATAAACAGAGAACTGAGTCAAGTTTTTTTTTAAAAAAAGACAAGCCATTCCCCATTTGACAAATAGTCAAAGGATATGCAAAAGCAATTTACAGATGAGGAAATCAAAGCAATCCATAGTCATTTGTAAACTTTCTCTAAATCACTAATTATTAGAGAAATGCAAATTGAAACATCTCTGAGGTGCCACCTCACACCTCTTCATATTGGTCAATATAACCAGTAAAGACAATGATCAATGTTGGAAGGGTTGTGGGAAATCTGGGACACTAATACATTCTTGGTGGAGTTGTGAACTCATCCAACCTTTCTGGAGAGAAATTTGGAATTATGCCCAAAAGGCAATAAAAATGTTCATGCCATTTGATCCAGCAATACCACTACTGTTGTCTATACCCTGAAGAGATTATGGAAAGGGGTACAAGCATCACCTGTTCAAAAATGTTTATAGCAGCTCTGTTTGTGTTGGCAAAGAAATGGAAACTGAGTGAATGCCCATAAATTGGAGAATGTACATGTATGTGATTGGACACTATTGTTCTATTAAAAACCAGGATGGAATCCGGTCTCAGGCACTTAATAATTCCCGAGCTGTGTGATCTTGGGCAAGCCACTTAACCCCATTTGCTTTGAAAAAAATCTATAAACAAAAACAAAAACCAGGATGGATGGGAATTCATGGAAACCTGGAAGAATTTGCATGAATTGATGCTGAGTGAGATGAGCAGAACCAGAACATTGTATAGCCTAACAGCACCATGGGAGTAATGATCAGCCTTAATGAACTTGCTCATACCAACAGGGCAACTATCAGGCACAATTTTGGGATTATCTGTGATGGAAAATGCCATCTGTATCCTGAGAAAGAATTGTGGAGTTTGAACAAAGACCATTGAATTTCCTATGTATCTTTAATTTAATTTTTTTAAAGTTGAATTATTATGCAATTCTTCCATATCTTATACTATATTTTTCTTCCTTAATTATATGATTTTTCTCTCTTCACATTTAACTAAGATCAATGCATATTATGGGAATGAGGTAAAGACTAACAAACTGCCTTCTGTGGGCGGGTGGGGGAGGGAAGCAGATTGGGGAAAATTGTAAAACTGAAAATAAATTAAAAAACCTTTCTAAAATAAAAAAATAAAGACAGCAAAAGATTTATTAAAGATAATGGGATATAAATTTATCCATGGGGGAGGCTAGGTGGTGCAGTGGATAAAGCACTGGCCTTGGAGTCAGGAGTACCTGGGTTCAAATCCGGTCTCAGACACTTAATAATTACCTAGCTGTGTGGCCTTGGGCAAGCCATTTAACACCATTTGCCTCGCAAAAACCTAAAAAAATAATAATTTTTCCATATTCATAGAAATTTAACCAAAACTATTACTGACAGTCATTTTCACATATAACCTCTAAACGCTTATATTAAAGAAAAAGAAGAAAATGAAATAACTGCAGCTTAAGACATTAAATGAGGAAATCGATATAGCAAAAGGAAGCAAATTAACATAGTAAGAGAATAAGAAAATAGCAAGCAAATTGATACAGATATTACAAAACTTTATAAAGAATTTAAAAAGTAAATAAAATAATAAATTAAAAAGATGAACTGATGACTAGGAATGGGGGATAAACTCCTATAATCCCTGATTATTGAGAAGTTGAGGCTAATGGATGGGTTCAGGAGTTCTGAGATCCCATGTGCACCAGTATAGTGAGCTCCCATAGAGGGAAGCTGGGGGAAGTTTGGTGGAAGTGATCAGGATGTCCAAAAATCAGTCCAGAATAGAAATAGCACAGATTGAAACTGTCAAATGGAACAGCAGTTGAATTGGCCCACTCACAGATGCACTCACAGCCTGAGCAAAATAAGGAGATACTTTCTCCAAATAAATTAAGAATTGACAAAACAGCTTATTTAAGATCAATAAAATTGATAAGGCTAACAAAATTTATAAAGGAAACAAATGAAAAAATGACATACAAAAGAATTAAGACATTTTTAGCTTCTGATACATGCCATAAGACTGTAAAAGAAAAAATATAATCAATATTAAAAATTACTTAATAGTCAAATGAATAAAATAGAAGTTAATAACAGGGAAAATACAATAGACTATTAATGAGCTACTGTATAAAAGACATGGAGTCAATTTTATCAAATATTTAAAGAGTATATAAAATTTTAAAAATAAAGATGGTGTTTTTATTAATTTCTTCTATGAAATACAAATGACCCTTAAAAAAGAGGAATAGGAGACTAGGGGAAGCTGAAACTTAAGCTGCAAAAATAATGTATTGAACCCATCTGATTTTGGAGAAAAATAGAAAAATACATCAATAAACAGAAGTAGATTGTTAATAATTTGAACCAAAGGAAAAATAAATTAATGTTAAATAAATCCATGATAATAGCCCACTGTTGAAGTAGCTTATTACTCAGTCAAACACAACAGCAACAACAAAAACCACTATTGTGAAATAAGGATTTTTTGCACATCTAACACCATTCCAAAAATTATAAATTATGTAACTGTAAATTTTATCTATTGAATAAATCAACAAGAAGTATATGTGACAAATAGACGTTTCTGACTAAATAAAAATAGTTTATCGACACCAAAAAACAATCCAATTCTTCCAAGATTAATAGGAAAGAAACAGACTAGAGAAAAATACTTCCCTTAAATCTTAGAAAAATTAAGAATAGGTTATTTAGGTGTGGCTCATGGTTAGAGTGCTGGGCCTGGAAACAGGAAGACTCATCTTTGTGAGTTCAAATCTAAACTCAGATAGTTACTGACTCTGTGAACCTGGCCAAATCACTTAATCCTGTTTGCCTCAGTTTTCTCTCTGGAAAAGGAAAATGAGATGGAGAAGGAAAGGCATACCACTACAGTACTTTTGCCATGAAAACCTCAAATGGGTCACAAAGAGTTATACAGGACTGAAATGACAGAACAATTTTTAAAATCCAAAGTATATTAAGTACTAAAATGCATTTATAAGAACACAATTTATTCTCCAAAGATAAGTAGTCTAAGATGATAAAGAAAGAGGGAGGGAAGAAGGAAAGAAAAGAGAGATAAAGAAGCAAAGAAGGAAAAGTTTTTGGAAAAAAGTAGAAAAGAAAGAGGAAACAAAAAAGGACGTTAAATGCCATTGAATGGAACCAGCATCTCATTCTTCTTAGTGTAAATAAGTGGCTAAGGTCTGGGGAGGGAATGAGGGCTAGGAAGAACTAGAGAGCAGGTGCATCCTTGCAACTGACTTTGGGAAGGTAGAGAAGGCATGATCTAAAATCACTTTATCATATTATGCTTCTGCCTTCCATCTCTTCTGCATTCCTTTTCCTACATATGGTGGGAATGAGACCACCTTACACTGCCAGAGTCAAATAAAACAGCACCCATTATTTTGGGAAAGGGCTTCCTTTGTCCTTTTCATACTCCCTACTATACTTTACCTTAGAAAAGCCTGGGCTACATAGCTTCCTGTGAGGAAGGAAAGGTAAGGAATAGAACCCAAAGCACCACCCTGGTGAGGGCAGAACCTGGTTGGTACTCATTCTCTTTCTTCTTGCAGTGTTCCTCAATAGTCTGCTGTTTTTCACATCTTCCCTTTGCTTGCTCTTTTCTTCTTGGGTCATTCTGGGCCAATTAGTAGGCAGATCCATGATTAATAATGTACTCATTCAATCTTGTATTTTCCAAATATGTCTTCTGCATTGCTAAGATTCCTCATGTCTTCTAGTCTCTTAATATGGTCTTAGGTTAATTACTCTCCTTAGTGTTCTGATCCTTTAATAGATGCTACATACACATAGATGCTAGAATTGAGAATCCTATTAGGTTAGATCTGCACTGGGTTGCAGATTTGTAAAGTACAATGAGGAGACTGGATGGGGGACCCTATAAAAATGTATTATATAGTCCTTACTTTTTATATTTTTATATAGATAGTGATATGTTTTTTTAATTTGAAGACCCATAAAGTAATTACCAAAATATGTCTAGGGTCTTGGCCTCTACATATTATGCTCAATCTTTACGTTTTGACTCTGATCTTCAAGATGCTCCAATCTTGCTAGTGTTTTCTTGGGGTTTTGTTTTCCCTGACTTTTAAAGTATTTTTTTCTTCATTTGTTTTAAAAAATGTTATAGCTGAAATTTTTCAACTATCCATGATAGATATGTTTTTTGAGGAAATCTAGATTGGGAAATATGTAGGTTAGCCATGCAATGGTTGATCAATAGCATGCACATACAATGAAGGAGTCTTAAATTCTGATTTTTCTTAATTTCTGTTGGAGTCTTGGTGTTTGGTCCTCTGTTTCTTCTCTGCTGGTCTCAGACCAATAGAGGACACATTCCCCTGAAACACAAACTTTATATCATAAATATGAAGCTTCTTCTGGAAGACTCCAAACTGACCTCAATTTTCTCAGCAATGACCACTATTCTTTTCAGTGTTGGCTAGTGAGTGAAAAAAAGATTTTTTTAAAAAGCAAAATAAAAATTAAGCTAAAGGAAAAGAAACCTTTATTTCCTATTGGCTCTCAATGTTGGTCTCCCAACTGGCCTCAGGATGGACTGAAGATCCTTCTTTTCTCATGGATACTAAGGAGAATGAATCATTTCTCATCTTTGTGTTGGGTAAACCATTCCCTTGCCTTAAAGCATCAAATATTATTAACAAGGTTTTTTTTGCTTTCCCTCTTTCACCAAATCTAAGATTTTTTTTTCCATAGGAGCCTAGAAAATTCCCCTGGCCGGAATACTCCACATACTACCCTGTCTTCCTCAAAACAAATTCACTCCCGCAAATGAGATGATTTGTTTTTTCTCTGGGGTTGGAGAATCAATCTGTTGCTCAAATCTCAACAGCCATACTTCCCAGAATAGCAAACTTCAACTTCTCTTTCAGTTCAAGCAGTAATCACCAAAACCTGGACTCTAATCAAATCTTTTAGAACCTTCAAAGTTCCCAGCAGGGATTTCTGCTCCAAAGGACCTCTGTCCATAGAGGACTACATAGATCTTCAGTCTATCACAGTTCTTCTTGGATATTTTCAAGTATTGAATAAAGTCTTAGATTTATCTGAAATCAAAATGTCCTTTCAATTTATATGAACTGATGCAAAGTGAAATCGGCAGAAACCAAGATAACATTGTATGCAATGAGCAATATTGTAATGAAGATCAACTATGAAATACTTAATTTCTCTGATCAGAAAAATGATCCAAGACAATTCCAAACAATTGATAATGAAAAATGCTATCCAGTGGGAACTGATGAATTCTTGAGTGCAAATTGAAGCAAACCTTTTTACTTTATTTTTCTTCATGTTGCTATATATGTATGTTTCTTTTGCAACATGACTAATATGGAAATATATTTTATATTATTTCACATGTATGTTTAAACAATATAATTGCTATCATATACTTGTCTTCTTAAGGAGAGAGAGAGAGAGAGAGAGAGAGAGAGAGAGAGAGAGAGAGAGAATTTGGAACCCAAAATTTAAAAAAATTAACACTAAAATTGTTTTACAAATATTTAGGAAATATTTAATGAAATAAAGATTTTTTAAAAGGCCTCTTTCCTCAGCAAAAGACTATCACACAATTGATATGGAAGCTAGTTAAACTTCTTTTTTCCAGTACATTAAAAACACAAGTTAGTACCCCCCAACCCCCTAAGATAAGAGAAATCCCTTAGAAATCTCTGGTATTTTCCATATTGGGGGAAATCCCATAGAAATCACTAGAAACCCCTAGTTTGAGGAGATATCTCCATTAGAAGTATTTGCGAACCCCAAAGTCATTGACATGATCTTAGTATTCAGGGGTTCAGGCGTCTCCAAAAAAGTGTATCTGGGTCTAAAAAAGAAGAAAAGGACAGCTAAAGCCTAAAAAGTCACTAGGAAGAATCGACCCCAGAATCAACACAAAGACAAGATTGCACAACTGGGTCAACAAAAGTCCCCAGAAAATCTGAGGCTACTTTTTATCTTATGGTTTAGTATAAAAGAAATATCCAAAAACCTCAGGAAATTGAATCACATGATTTTGAAAATACATTTGCCTCCTTTCTTCTTTTGCAAAGGTGTGGTACACTACATACATATACTCTTTGGATGTATTCATTAGTTTTCCTGAATTACTTTTTTCTCCTGCTCTTTTATATTTTGTCACAAGGGATGATTCTCTGGGAAAGAAGCAGGGAGAAGAGAGAAAGAGGAAAAGGGATTGGGAGAAGAGAGAGAGAGGGACAAGAAGAGGAGGGTGTCAAAGAGAGGGAAAGAAAGAGAGAGAAAAAAGAGAGGAAGAGAGGGAGAAGGAGAAAGAGTAGGGGTATAGAGAGAGAGAAGAAGGGGGAGGAAAAGGAGAAGAAACATGTTTGAAAATGAAGGAGATATAAAAAACAAAAATAGCAAAAGTTTCTTTTAAATATTCAAGAAAAATTAAGATAAAATGTACACTTATGTGTCCCCCCTGCAAATTGGGACATAGTGAGTGCACTTTTTATATACCCCTTGTCTTGTTTCTATTCTTGCTCAATTGGTCAACTAGTATTTAATCCAAATGTTTCTACCATGTTTCCAGAATCATTCCTCTCTTTCAATGCATCTGATCATTTAATTTTTTCACCTATCTTTCCTATGGCAAGTACACTATCACTGATGATCACAAATGTCTAGACAATCAGCTGCAAAAGGAAAACTAAGTCTTAGAATGATATCCAAAATGAGCATTCTACTTGAAGGAAGAAGTCACTTAACTGCCTGTAATTTGGAAAATCATTTCATCCTTATGGACTCAGTTTCCCCATTTTTTAAATATAAAATAATACCTGAACTATCTACCCCATAGAATTTTTGTGAAATTCAGATAGAATAATGGAAACAGGAGAAGTTCTTTACAAACCTTAATTCACTCTAAAAATGTAAGCTACTGTTACTTTCCTAAATTGTAAAATGAAAGGATGTACACAGAATTCTGTTTAAGCCAGCTTAAATTGGCTCCAGAGAACCAATTTTAAATTATCAGTGTCAACACTTATATTTTGAAGATCAAAAAATGTTGCAAATCACAGTTTGATTTATTGTTTTGTTTATTGTTTAGAGTTTAAAATTTGGAGAAAATGTTAAAGAAGAAGACTAATCTTCATCATTATTCACTAAAATGTGCCATAAGTACATTTTTTTCAGAGATTCAGGTGTTTAACATCTATCTGCCTACTCCTGTTGTACCACATGTCCTCTGAGGCCCTTTATAGAACTAAATGATCTCATAGATCTGTCAGTATTCAAAGAGGACTAGCACCTCTGGTATGAGGGCTTGCTGAGCCCTTTTCAGGGTTGCTCATCCACCTTTCACCCAGCTCTCTCGTTTGTGGCTTCCTTCAAGAAACTGTAGCATGCACAATGGACAGATCCTGGTAAGTCCATCAGGGCAGATGAGCTAAATCAGGTTGAGGGTAACCAACAAGGCTCAAATCCAGTCAGTAAGTTAGGGGGCTATCTACCCTGAAAATATGAAAGTTTCCTCTAACAGATGAGAACAATTAATTCTGATTCCATGAAGGTAGTTGAAAACATGCTGTGGAGCACATAGAGTTTGGAGTAAACAAGGGTTTAACCAAGATTTACTGCATCCCAAGCCATCATAAGTCATCCTGATTTTTATCTTGCCATTGAAGTTTCATGACTTTGGAAGAGAGAGAGATTAATTCTCTTTGTGCAGCTCTGCCTCACTAAAGTTCAATTCATGCATGAATCAAGAAATTATCCCATGATATCATTTGATGATTTTCCAAAAAAAAAAGACAAACACATAATCCTATGATATTTAAGATGTTGAAGATCCATTCATGATCTGCCTGTGAGATTCATGGACCAATATAAGACTAATGTATCTTTCCTCAGTTGTTGTAAAATCAAATCTGATTTTCACACTTAAAATTAATGGAGCTCCATGTTTCCAAAGAATCAATCCATAAATGCCTTTTAGGGAGTTTAAAATACATAGATTGCATAAATCAGGAAATTTTCTGTAATCATTGTAAAAGGGAAACTAGACCTCAATGGTATTTTAAAATACTGAAAATAATACTGGTATTTGAAATACTAGTTGACCGACTATATTTAAATTAGTTTGAAACACATAGGAATAAAATATAATGACTGAGTTATTTTTTTTAATGATTCATACTGTGAAAACTTCTTAATAGGACATCCAGCTGAGACTGTTACTATATGGTACAGTTGAAAGAGTACTGAAATGGAATCTGAAGTCCTAGCTTTATATTTTTGTTTCTGTAGCCATTTATCTTTGTAGCTGATAATTTATTATCTCTCTCTCTGGGTTTCAATTTCTTGCCTTTAAAATGGAGATATACCTTTTATTATTCCCAGTTCTTCTTAAACTTTGTGACTTCTTCTGAGATAATCAATGTACCCTGTATATATCTTGCTTATATATAGTTTATGCATATTTTCTATCCTTATTAGACCAAGAACTCATTGAAAGCAGGGACAATTTTGGCTTTTCTTTTTATCCCCCAATACTTAAACTCTATGACCTTCTAAGTCCTCATTTCTCACCTGAGTAGTTAGAGAAAATCATTTCTTAGGTCCATTCCAGTCGAAACAGTCCATAATTCTATTTCCTTTTTATTGGTAGGAATGTGAGGGGGGATTAAGATCAGATCTCTTTAGGCTACCGCAAATTTGTTTTTCAAATGATGAAGTGTGGTGGAGAATATACTGTAAAGACTTTCAAGAAATAGACTTCCCTGGAGGAATTTCTATATTTGGTACATGAAATATAAAGATTCCACTGTTGATATGTCTGAGTTTAACTCAATTACCACAGAACCAGGACAATTTTACTAATGAGGTAATAAAGCTGTGGAGAAGCCACAGCCAAGGAGGTCAGATAACTCATGTTAAGGATCACATAAAGAACAATGGAGAGGTGCCTGGTAGACTTGAGCAGAGACCACACTTCATCACCTTTGAAGAATGATGGGAGAGGTCATATTAAGGATGTCATCAGAGAGATGCATGATTACAGAAAATAGGATTCCATCAGAGTGTAAGAACAACAATAAAAGCATTCACTGATCTCTACATAGCAAAAGAAACAAAAGCAGTTCAAGAAAACTGTGGTATAATAGATGGAGAGCTGGTCTTGAAGCCAGGAAATCCTGGGTTCATGGCTTACTTTTGACATGTACAAAGGCTGTGTGACAAGTCGCTGAGCCTCTTTGGACTCCAGGCAATTCTCTAAGACTGTAAGTTGCAGAGAAGGAACCAAACTGCCTGGGAAGTGAGAGAGTTTCCTCATCTAGGGGATTCAGTGAAATACAGGTATAGTCCTTTTCCCTACAGGAAGTCATCCCTAGCATATTGAAAGGATAATTTGAAAATAATTTGTAGGAGGATATGGACAAGTCTTACATAGAAAAGAGCAAAATAAATAGGTTGTTATATGCATCATGAGAGACAGGACCAAAACCAGATCAAAGAACCATTAAAAATATTGAAGAACCATATACTCTAATATTGATATGAACAGAATTATTTAAGAGTAGTTAGGTGATTTATTGAATAAAGTATTGAACCTGAATTAAAATCTAATTTCAGATACCTCCTAGCTGAGTTACCTGAGTAAATCACTTAAGGTTTGTCTGTCTCAATTTCCTCATCTGTAGGATGGGAACAGTAATAGCACCTATCTCCCAAGATTGTTGTGAGGATAAAATGAGATAATATTTATAAAATTCTTTGCAAACCTTAAAGCACATTTTAAGTTCTAGTTATTGCTATTATGGGTACATATCTAATATCTAAAGTCATATGTGTGTATTTGACTTTGGTAAAGGAGGATTAATATTTACTAGCATTTTCTCAAGAGATGTTTTGCAAGTTTTTACTATCCTCCCTATGAATGAATTGAGAAATGAAACCTCCAAATCCTTCAAAATTAAATCCCTTGCAGCCCTGTCCTAGTCAGTAAACATTGTCTAATCCAGTTACTCTTTCCATTTTTGATTTCTTTAACATGATTTTACTTTCTCATGCATCATTCAGGAGTTGTGATGCTAGAGTTCAAAAGTATTGACCCACTATCATCAATACTTTTACTTCCAGAGCTGAATCTAGGGATAATAAGAAAGATCCATGAAGACAATAATACAAGGTAATCCCTTTTCAGGTAGAGATGATCAAACAATTGTGTGTACATTTCAAAAATTTCTATGACCGAAAAGAAAGAAAAATTCCCATATGCATCAATCAGATTTCTAGTGAACTTATTATACCTAGTTCACTCAAAACAAAAGAAATAATTTAGAAGAGATATTTATTTTAATTTTTCTGTAATTCTACATGACTTCAGAGTATATTGCTCATTGCAAACTCTTCAAGTGACTGGTAAAGCCTGCTTAGTTCTGAGTAAGGCCAACCAGATAAAGACTCACCTACAAAGGATTTGGACTGTTTTGGTACTGGTACTGGTACTGGGTCCCCTCTAGCACCCAAACTCTTAGATCTCTTCTTTGGAATATTTCCTCACTGTTGCTTGGTTCAGGAACTATTCCTGTGTTTTTTATTCCTGCCACAGACTTTAGGGACTTCATAGGATAGATTTTGCCTAGTGCCTTTCTCTTTCACTACTCTCTCGCTAGATGAATCAAGAATACCTTTAAGATGATTTATATGGATGGGTTCTTCCTGCTTTAAGCTTTGGGGAGGTAGGGAGTGAGAGCTGAGGAAGTCTAGGCCTTTGTTAGAACACAGTCAGGAAACAGAAAGTAGTGAATTGGCCTAAAGTCCCCAGGAATTGCTTGCATAATGTTCTCTGCTCTCTACCATGTGACTCTGTCCTCAACCCAAACTAGATTCATTAATCCAGGGTTTCCACAAGAAAAAAATGCCATTAACCAGTGGAGATAATACTCAAAGGAAATGAACAGGAAGTTTTCAAAAATAGAAATACAAGATAACACTTTCATAAAAATGTTCAAAATTATTAATACTTAAAGAAATATGAATTAAAATGCCTGAAGTTCAACTTCATATCTGTCAGGCTGACAGAAAGGACAAAAGAGGGAGATAAGCAATGTTGGATGTCTGTTGGAGAGTTAACAGGTAGAATCAAAAAATGGTCCAGTGATACTAGAAAGTAATCTGGAACTAGGCTTCAAAATATTTTTTTTTTCTGTTAATAGTATTATATTTTTTTCCCAATTGTGTGTGCAGATCCTTTTCAATAATCACTTTTGTAAGATTTTGAGTTCCAAATAGTTTTACTTTCATTCCTTCCACATACCCTACCCTACAACAGCAAGTAATCTGATATAGGTTATACATGTATAATCATAGAAACATAATTCTATATTAGTCATCCATTGAAAGAATACAAACAAAAGGGAAAATCACAAGAAAGAAAAAATAAAAAACAAATTTTTTAAAGTGAAAATAGTATGTTTTTGTCTGCATTCAAAGTTCAAAGTCCTTTCTTTAGATATGAATGGCATTTCCCATCACAAATCTTTTGAAATTATCTTTGATTACCACATTGCTAGGAAGAGTTAAGCTTTACATGGTTCATCATCACCCAGTGTTGCTGTTAATGTGTTCAATGTTCTCTTCATTTCACTCCACTCAACATCAGTCCATGTAGGTATTTCCAGTTATTTTTCTGAAATTTTCCTGCTCATGATTCCTTGCAGAACAATAATATTCTATCACATGCATATACCACAACTTGTTCAATCACTCCCCAATTGATGGATATCCTGTTAATTTCCTATTCTTTGCACCACTGAAAGACATGCTATAAATATTTTTGTACATGTGTGGGTTCTTTTTTGCTTTCTTATGATCTCTTAGGATACACATCAAATAGTAGTATTGCTGGATCAAAGGGTACACAATTTTATAGTCTTTTATATATAGTTATAAATTGTGCTCCAGAATGTATCAGTTCACAACTCTACCAACAATATTTTATTGTACCAGTTTTTGCACAAACCACCAACATTTATTTCTGCTTTCTGTTTTATTAGTCAATCTGATAAATATGAAGTAGTACAGCAGAATGGTTTTAATTGCATTTCTTTAATAGTTATTTAGGGCATTTTTTGATTATAGATAGCTTAATTTTTTTCATCTGAAAACTGCCTGTTCACATATGTTGTTCATTAATCAATTAGGTAATAACTTGCATTCTTATAAGTTTTATTCAATTCTCTCTCTCTCTATATATATATACATATATATGTATATATATATATATATATATATATATATATATATATATATATATAATGTATGTATTAGAGTTCTTTAACAGAAACACTAGCTGTAAAAATTGGTCCCCAGCTTTCTGCTTTCCTTCTAATTGTGATTATATTGGTTTTGCTTGTACAAAACCTTTTTAATTTAATAAAATCAAAATTATCCATTCTACATTTTCTAATGCTCTACCCCTCTCCATTGATCTGACAAATAAAATATTCCTTATTATCCTAATTAACCTATGGCATCACACTTTATGATTAAATCTTGTATGCAATTTGACCTTTTTATATAGGGTATGAGATGTTGTTATATATCTAGTTTTGTCATATGATTTTCCAGTTTACCCAGCAATTTTTGTTAAATAGTGAGTTTTTATCCAAGAAACTGGAGTCTTTGCTAAATATTAAATTACTAAAGTCATTTACTACTATCTCTTTTGTACCTAATGTATTCCACTGATCCACCATTCAATTTCTTAGGTGGTACCAAATAGTTTGGTAATTGCTGCTTTATAATATTGTTTTAGATCTGATATAGCTAGATCACCTCCACTCACATTAATCCATTAATACCCTTTTTATTCTCTAGAATTTTATTACTATTTTTCCTAATTCTATAAAATGATTTTTTGTTAGTTTTATTGCTATGGCACTAAGTAGATTAATTTAGGTAGAACTGTTATTTTTACTATGTGAGCTCAGTCTACTAATGAACAATTGATAGTTTTCCAGTTGTGTAGATCAGATTTTATTTGTGTAAAAAGTGTTTTATAATTTTGTTCTGAGTTTGTCTTTACAGGCAAACTCTCAAATTTTTATATTGGCTGCATTTATTTTATTTGTAATTTCCCTTCCTATTTCTTTCTGCTGGGCTTTCACAGTAATATATAGAAGTGCTGATGGTTTATTTTATGTGTTATATTTTTTGTATCATTTAGTTTTTTAGTTGAAATTCTGGGATACTCTTTTTTTTTCTTTAGAAAGATTTTTATTAATTTTGAGTTTTACAATTTTACCCCATTCTTGCTTCCCTCTTCTCACCCCCACAGAAGGTATCCTGTTAGTCTTTACATTGTTTCCATGGTATACCTTAATCTCAGTTGAATGTGATAAGAGAGAAATAATATATTTAAGGAAGAAAAATAATGTATAAGAGATCACAAAATTATATAGTAAGAAAATGTTTTTTTTTCCCTAAATTGAAGGTAATAGTCGTTGGTCTTTGTTCAAACTCCACAATTCTTTCTCTGGGTGCAGATTGTATTGTCCATTGCAGATAGCCCAAAATTGTCCCTGGTTGTTGCACTGAAGGAATGAGCAAGTACATTAAGGTTAATAATCACCCCCATGTTGCTGTTAGGGTGTACAGTGTTTTACTGGTTCTGCTCATCTCACTCAGCATCTGTTTATGCAAATTCCTCCAGGTTTCCCTGAATTCCCATCCCTCCTTGTTTCTAATGGAACAATAGTGTTCCATGACATACATAAATCACAGTTTGTTAAGCCATTACCCAATTGAAGGATATTTACTTAATTTCCAATTCTTTGCAACCACAAACAGGGCTGCAATGAATATTTTTGTACAAGTAATGTTTATACCCTTTATCATAATCTCTTCAAGGTATAGACCCAATAGTGATATTGTTGGATCAAAGGTTATGCCCATTTTCATTGCTCTTTGGGCATAATTCCAGATTGCTCTCCAGAAGGGTCAGATGAGTTCACAGCTCCACCCACAATGTATTAATGTCCCAGATTTCCCACATCCCTTCCAACACTGATCATTGTCCTTTATGGTATGAGGTGGTATCTCAGAGATGCTTTAATTAACTTTTCTCTAATAATTAATGATTTAGAACAATTTTTCTTATGACTATGAATTGCTTTGTTTTCCTCATCTGTAAATTGCCTTTGCATATCCTTTGACCATCTGTCAGTTGGGGAATGACTTGTCTTATTTTTGAAAATTCAGTTCTCTCTATATTTTAGAAATGAGTCCTATGTCAGAAATACTAGTTGTAAAAATTGTTTCCCAATTTACTCCATTTCTTTTGATCTTGGTTACAGTGGTTTTATCTCTACAAAAACTTCTTAATTTAATGTAATTAAAATCATCTAGTTTGTTTTTAGTGATATTCTGCATCTCTTTCTTGGTCATAAACTGCTTCCCTTTCCATAATTCTGACAGATAGACTACACTTTGTTCTTCAAGTTTTCTTATAATAATGCTTTTTATATCTAAATCCTGCATCCATTTTGATCTTACCTTGGTATATGGCGTGAGGTGTTGGTCTAATCTTAGTTTCTTCCATACTGACTTCCAGTTTTCCCAACAGTTTTTATCAAAGAGAGTTTTTAATCCCAATAGCTGAACTCTTTGGGTTTAACAGTAGATTACTATAATCATTTCCTGCTATTGCACCTAGTCTATTCCACTGATCCACCACTCTATTTCTTAGCCAATACCAGACAGTTTAGATGACTGATTATTTATAATATAATTTTAGATCTGGTAAGGCTAAGCCACCTTCTTTTGTACTTTTTTTCTTTGAATCCCTGGAAATTCTTGACTTTTTATTTCTCCATATTAATTTACTTACAACTTTTTCTAACTCATTAAAGTAATTTTTTGGAATTGTGATTGGTAGCTTAGTTTTGGTAGAATTGTGATTTTTATTATGCTAGCTCGGCCTACCCACGAGCAGTTGATGTTTACCCACTTATTTAAGTATGTATTTGTGTGAAAAGTGTTTTGTAATTGTTTTCAAAAAGTATTTGAGTCTGCCTTGGCACATAGACTCTCGGGTATTTTATATTGTCTGAGGTTACTTGGAATGGAATTTCTCTTCTTAGCTCTTTCTGCAGTATCATACTAGTCATATATAGAAATGTCACAGATTTATGAGGATTTATTTTATATCCTGAGACTTTGCTAAAGTTGCTAATTTTTTCTAGTAGTTTTTTAGATGATTTCTTTGAATTCTCTAGGTATACCATTGTGTCATCTGCAAAGAGTGAGAATTTTGTCTCTTCTTTCCTTTTTCTAAATCCTTCAATTTATTTTTCTTCTCTTATTGCTGAGGCTACCATTTCAAATATGATATTGAATAGTAGTAGTGATAATGGGTATTCTTGTTTCATCCTTGATCTTATTGGGAATGCCTTTAGCTTATCACCATTGGATATAATGCTTGTTGATGGTTTCAGATAGATACTGCTTATTATTCTAAGGAACAAACCATTTATTCCTACACTCTCTAGAGTTTTTAGTAGGAATGGGTGCTGTATTTTGTCCAAAGCTGTTTCAGCATCTTTTCATATAATCATATGATTTCTGATATGTTTGTTATTGATATAATTATTATACTGCCAGTTTTCCAAATATTGAACCAACTCTGTATCCCTGGAATAAATTCTACCTGGTCAAAATGTATTATCCTAGTGATAACTCACTGTAATCGTTTTGCTAAGGTTTTATTTAAGATTTTTGCATCTATATTCATTAGGGAGATAGGTCTATAATTTTCTTTCTCTATTTTAACTCTTCCTGGTTTAGGTATCAGCACCATATTGGTGTCATAGAAATAGTTAGGCAGAGTTTCATCTTCACCTATTTTAACAAAGAGTTTATATAAAATTGGAGCCAAATGATCCTTAAATGTTTGATAGAATTCACTTGTGGATCCATCTGGTCCTGGAGATTTTTCTTAAGGAATTTAATAATAGTTTGTTGAATTTCTTTTTCTGGGATAGGGTTGTTTAGGTTTTTAATTTCCTCTTCACTTAACCTGGGCAAATTATCACTTAGATTGACAAATTTATTGTCATAGAGTAGGGCAAAATAATTCTGAATTATTACTTTCATTTCATACTCATTGATGGTGAATTCACCTTTTTTCATTTATGATGGTAACAATTTGTTTTTTTCTTTCTTTTTTTTAACCAAATTAACCAGAGGTTTATCAATTTTATTGGGTTTATTCATAAAACCAGCTCTTGGTTTTATTTATTAGTTCAATATCTTCTTGATTTCTATCTTATTAATTTCTCCTTTAATATTTGGAGTTTCTAATTAGGCATTTGATTGGAGGGGATTAATTTATTCTTTTTCTAGTTTTCTTTGTGGCATATTTAGTTCATTGATTTCGTCTTTTTCTAATTCATTCATGTAAGCATTTAAACATAGATTTCCTCTGACAGCTGCCTTGAATAAATCCCACAGGTCTTAGTATATTGTTTCCTTATTGTCATTATCTAGGATGAAATAATTATTTTTATAATTTGTTGTTTGATCCACTCATTCTTCAAATTGAGATTATTTAGTTTCCAATTAGTTTTGGGCCCAATATTTCATAAGATTTTTATTACATTATGATCTGAAAAAGATTATTCACTATTTCTGCCTTTCTGCTATTGATCATTAGGGTTTTATGCCCTAGAACATAGTCAATTTTTGTGTAAGTGCCATGTACTGCAGAAAAAAAAGTCTATTCTTTTCTGTTCCCATTCAGTTTTCTCCATAAGTCTATCATATCTAGGTTTTCTAACAATCTATTTACCCCCTTAACTTCCTTCTTGTTTTTTTTTATGGTTATGTTTGTCTAAATCTGAGAGTGGTAAGTTGAGGTCTCCCATTAGTAGAGTTTTGCTTTCTATGTCTTCCTGTAGCTCTTTCAACTTCTCCTCTAAGAAATTCGATGCTATCCCATTGGGTGCATACATATTTAATATTGAAATTACTTTATTGTCTATGGTACCTTTTAGTAGGATATAGTTTCCTTCCTTATCTCTTTATGTTATCTATTTTTGCAGCTGCTTTGTCTGAGATAAGGATTGTTACTCCTGCTCTTTTCGCTTCAGCTGATACAAAATATATTTTGCTCCAACCTTTTACCTTTACTCTCTCTCTCTCTCTCTCTCTCTCTATATATATATATATATATATATATATATATATATATATGTGTGTGTGTGTGTGTGTGTGTGTGTGTGTGTGTGTGTGTGTGTGCTTCAGATGAGTTTCTTGTAAGCAATACATTGTAGGATTCTGGTTTTTAATTCACTCTGTTATACTCTTAAGTTTTAAGGGAGTGTTCATTCCATCCATATTCAAAGATATAATTATTACCTCTTTCTTGCACTCCATGCTATCTTCCCTCTGTATTTTTCCAGTTTTCCCTTTATCCATATTCCTCAGTATTTTGTATCTGCATACTGCCCCTTCAGTGTGTTTGCCCTCCTCTATCACCCCTTCCTCTTTCCCCTTTCCCTTTCCCCTTCCTCCTCTTTCCTTTCCTTCTGTTAGTTACCCATTTTCTCCCCTTCCCCATCCCCTCCCTCCCCTTCTCCACTTTTTATACTTGAAAGGTAAGATAAATTTCTTAACTGAGTGTGTAAGTTAATTTTCAGACAAGTTTGATGAGAGGAAGATTCAGGTGGCTCTCAGTTCCTCCCATCTTCCCCTCTATTAAAATAGATCTTTTGTACCTCTTCATGCAATGAGATTTACCCCATTCAGTCTCCTCCATCCTCTTGTTTCCTTACTGTCCTCTTTTTTAAGGATGTATTCTTTTTAAATCATTCTATCTGAGTCACAGAAAAGTCATGAGTGTCCATTACTTCTGGCTAAGTATATTCTCTCTAATGGAGTTACATAACTCTCAAGAGTTATGAAAATCTTTCTCCCAGGAGGGGATGTAGTCAGTTTCATCTTAATGGATAGCAGTTTTTTTTTCTTTACCTTTTCATGTTTCTCTTGAGTCTCCTGGTTGATGTCCAAACTTTCTATTGAGCTCTGATTTTTTTCATCGGAAAAAGTCGGAAGCCTCCCATTTCATTAAATGTCCATCTTTTCCTCTGGAAGAGAAGGCTCACCTTTGCTGGGTAGTAGATTCTTGACTGCATTCTAAGCTCCCTTCCTGTTTGGAATATCTCATTCCAGGCCCTTCAATCCCTTAATGTTGATGTAGCCAGGTCCTGTATAATTCTTACTTTGGTTCCTTGGTATCTAAATTGTTTCTTTCTGACTGCTTCTCTTTTATCTGATAGTTCTGGAATTTGGCCACAACATTCCTAGGTGTTTTCATTTTAGGATCTCTTTCTGGGGGGCATTGATGTATTCTTTCAATAACAATTTTTCCCTCTGGTTCCATGATTTCAGGGCCATTTTCCATCACTAAATCCTGTAATATTAAGTCCAGGCTTTTTTTTCTCTTCAAGTTTTTAGGAAGGCCTATAATTCTCAGCTTGTCTCTCCTCATTCTATTTACAAGGTCAGTGGTTTTGCTCATCAGGTATTTTACATTTTCTTCTATTTTTTTGATTTTTTGGTTTTGTTTAACAGACTCTTGCTGTCTCCTGAAGTCATTAATTTCCACAGACTCCATTCTTTTTTTAGAGAAGAATTTTCTTCATTTACCTTTTGCAGCTCCTTTTCCAATTGGTCAGTTCTATTTTTAAAAGAGTTTTCCATTTGATTAAGTGAGGTTTTGAGAGAATTATTTTCTTTTCACATTTGCCCAATTGAAGAGCTGATAAAATTATTCTCATTTTGTATTTGTCCAACTATATATTCCCATGATTTGTTTTCTTGTTGCAAGGTGTTAATTGTCTCTCCCAAATTTTCCAATTTGCTTTTAAACTCCTTCCTGATTCCTTCCAGGAAGTCTTTCTGTGCTGGAGACCAGATCATATTCTCCTCAGAGTTACTAGGTCTTTCTGAGTTAGGGTCTTTTCCTTCTATGAAATTCTCTATGGACCTTCCTTTTCTCTGACCTTTTTTCAATTTCCTAAGAACTTATGGTGGTGAGGGGCTGGTTCACAGAGGTTTGGTGTTGAGATCCCTAGAGGCTTTACTCACTGGGTTTAGTAAATCCAAGTGGGCTGGCCAGTAGGCTATGTTGGTTTCTGCCTCTGGAGTGTCTGTGTCCTTAATTTAAGGCCATCTTCCTTAGCCTGGATTGGGGTGGATATAACTATTAAGTGCTTTTATCTTTGTCCAATGATGCATTTTGCCTTAGGGCAAGGTAATTGCTCTCCTTATTCATAACTGAGGGAGGTCTGTTGTTCTTAGCCTGGGGCAGAGGTGGGCTGTAATTATGTTTGTTCTGGGAAGAGGTTTCAGCTGAAATGTAGCAGCTCTCCTGCACTGGAACTCACCCTCCAACTCTGCAGGCAATATCCAGATTGTTAGTGCCTCTACCAATGCCTCTGCTCCCTAGTTGCCCCTGTGGCTGATCAGGCTTGCCCCACTTTTACACTTCCAGACTCTAATCTACCCCACTGATCAAGCTATTTGAGCTCTGCCACTCTTGCCCACACCACTTATCAGGCTAGTGGAGCTCTCAGGCTCTGACCCTGCCCTCCTGTACTCCTGGCAGAGTCTGCCCTCTGCACCCAGACTCACTCACTATCCCAAAGGACAAATCTTTTTTTTTTAGGTTTTTGCAAGGCAAATGGAGTTAAGTAACTTGCCCAAGGCCATACAGCTAGGTAACTATTAAGTGTCTCAGACCAGATTTGAACCAAGGTACTCCTGACTCCAAGGCCAGTGCTTTATCCACTAGGCCACCTAGCTGCCCCCCCAGAGGGCAAATCTTGACATAGATCTTGTTCTCTTAGTTTCTCTTTTTGGGTTTTGTAGATCAGATTTCTCTTAAGAGGTTTGTATATTATATATGAGGGAAGATCAGGAGACTAGCACTGTGACTGTCTTCTCTCTGCCATCCCTGCCAGAAGTCTAGGATGCTCTCAGTATCTTAGGATACTCATATCATCTGCAAAGAGTAAGAGTGTTACTTCCTCATTATTGATTCTCATTTCTTCAATTTGGTTTTCTTCTTTGATTGCTAAAGTTAACCATTTCTAGTACAATATTGCTTAATAGTGGTGATAACGGAAATCCTTGTTTGACCCCTGATTTTATTGGGAATGCTTCTAATTTATCCTCATTACATACAATGCTTGCTGATGGTTTCAAATAGATTTTATTTATCATTTTAAAGAAAAATTCTTTTATTCCTATGCTCTCCATTGTTTTAGTAGGAATGGGTGCTGTATTTTGTCAAAAGTTTTTTTAGCATATGTTCAGATAATAATGATTTCTTTTAGTTTTACTATTCATATAGTAGATTATGCAAATTGTTTTCCTAATACTGAACTAGCCCTGAATTCCAAGTATAAATCCTACCTTTTCTTAGTATATAATTCTGGTGATAAATTGCTGTAATTTTTTTGCTAATATTTGATTTAAAATTTTTCATGAATATTCATTAGGAAAATTGTTCTATAATTTTCTTTCTTGTTTTGACTCTTCTGGTTTAGGTGTCAGCACCATATATTCAAAAGGTTTTTTGCAGGAATTTTTCTTCACCTATTCTTCCAAATAGTTTATATAGAATTGGAATTCTTTATTCTTTAAATGTGTAGTAGAATTTGCTTGTATATTCATCTAGCCCTGTACACTTCTCTTAGGGATTTCTTTGATGGCTTGTTCAATTTCTGTTTTGTGAAATAGGATTATTTAAGTATTTTTATTTCCTTCTGCTAATCTAGGCAATTTGAATTTTTGTAAATATGTATCCATTTCATTTATTGTCAAATTGATCATTGGATAAAATAAGTCTGAATTGTGATTTTTAATTTTTTTCTTCTTTGTTGATAAATTTATGCTTTTCATTTTTGATACCGGTAATTTAGTTCTCTTTCTTTTAAAACCAAGTTAACCAAAGGTATCTATTTTTTTCATAAAACCAACTCTTAGTTTTATTTATTAGCTCAATAATTTTCTCTCAATTTTATTAATCTCTCTTTTCATTTTCAGAAATTTAACTTTATATTTAATTGATTTTTAAAAGTTTTCTTCTTCTAACCTTTTTAGTTGTATGCCCAGTTTGCCTCTTTTTCTATTTATTCATGTAAACATTTAGAGATACAAAATTTCCCCTAATAATTGCTTTAGCTCCATCCCATAAATTTTGGCATATTGTCTTATCATTGTCATTATTTTTGATAAATTATTGATTGTTTCTATGATTTGTTGTTTGTCCCACTAATTCTTTAGATTATTTACTTTCCAATTAATTTTTAATCTATCTTTCCATTGTCCTATATTATATGGAAAATTTTTTACATCATGATCTGGTAAGGATGCATTTAATATTTCTGCCTTTCTGTTTTTTTATTTTGAAGTTTTTGTGCCCTAATACAAGGTCAATTTTTTGCATATGTGCCATACACTGCTGAGAAAAAAAGATATATTCCTTTCTATTCCCATTTTGTTTTCTCTAGAGTTTTATCACAGCTAACTTTTAAAGATTATATTCACCTTCCTTCTTGCTTATTTTGTGGTGAGATTTTTCTAATTCTGAAAGACGGAAGTTCTACCAATATAATTTTGCTGCCTGTGTCTTCCTGTAATTCATTTAACTTCTAAGAATTTAGAAGCAATATCACTTGGTCCTATACCACACTATATATATTTGGTATTTATTATACTTTATTGTCTTTGGAACCTTCTAGCAAGATGTAATTTCCTTCCCTATTCCTTTTAAGTTCTATTTTTGCTCTTATTTTGTTTGAGTTCAAATTGCTATCTATGCTTTTTTTTACTTTAAGTGAAGCATAATCTATTACTTTGTGTGTATCACTCTGCTTCTTGTAAGCAAGATTTTGTAAGATTTTGGTTTTAATCAACTCTTCTATCATATTCAATTTTATGAGTCAATCCTATTCATATTCACTGTTATGATTATTGTGTATTTACTTCCATCCTATTTTATCCCATGTTTATACTTTTCTCTCCTTTCACTGTAAATCTCCTTACCAGTGTTTTGCTACTCAATCTGCCCTCCCTTTTATCATCCCCTACCTTTGCTTTCCCCCTTTTTCTCCTCATATTTTCACCCTCCTTTCTCACTTCTCTTTATTAGTTCCACTTTCCCTTTTCTCTCCCCTTTCTTCTTTCCTCTCCTATTTCCCTTTAGGATAAGATAAATTTTTAAATGTAACTAAATATGCAGATTATTCTTTCAGCCAAAACTGATGAGATTAAGATTCAAGTAATGCTTACTCCTTCCCTTCCTTCCCTGTACTGTAATAGGTCCTTTTACCTCTTCTTGTCTTATAATTTACCTTTTTCTACCTTCTCCCTCCTCTTCTCAGCACAATCCATTTTTTTATATCATTACATCAAAATCACTTAGGATACCCTTTCTAAGTATATTCCTTTTAATAGGAATACAGTTCTCAAGACTTACAAGTATTATCTTCCTGTGGAGGTATGTAAAGAGTTTAATCTTGTTATATAACTTTTTTTCTTTCCTATTTACATTTCTATGTAACTCTTGAATCTTGTTTTGGAAGACTGAATTTTTGGTTCAGCTCTGGTCTTTTCATCAGGAAAGTTTGAAAGTCCCCTCTTTCATTGAATGTCTATTTTCCCCCTGAATAAGTATGATCACTTTTGCTGGATAGTTGATTCTTGGATGTAATCCAAGCACCTTTGCCCCTCATAATATTAAATTCCAGGTCCACCGTCCTTTAGTTTTGTAGCTGCTAAGACCTGTGTAATCCTGACTATGACTTCTTGAAATTTGAAATGTATCTTTCTGACTACCTGCAGCATTTTCTCCTTGATCTGCTAACTCTGGAATTTGGTTACAATACTCCTAGAGTTTTCATTTGGGGCTCTCCTTATAAAGTGATCAATATAATTTTGCAATCACTATCTTCCCTCAGATTTTAGGATATCAGGGTAGTGCTCCTTGATAATTTCTTGAAATATGTTGCTCAGGTTCTTTTTTTCAAAATCATGGCTTTCAGGTAGTTCAATAATTCTTAAATTATCTCTTTTGGATCTATTTACCAAGTCATTTGTTTTTCCATTGAGGTATTTTACATTTTTTGTATTTTTTGTTTTTTTAATTCCATTTGACTGATTTTTGATAGATATTAGCTTCTATTCATCCAATTCTAATTTTAATTATTTTCTGCAGTTATCTTTTGCATGTTCTTTTCCATTTGGACAAGTCTACTTTAAAGGAGTTGTTTTCTTCAGTGAATTTTTTTTTCTGTTTGAACAAGTCTACTTTTTAAGGAGTCATTTTCTTCAGTTAAATTTTTTACTATTCCAAGGTGTTTGCTCTTTTTTAATAAATTACCTGAATACCTTTCATTTCTTTTCCCATGTTTTCTTCTACCTCTCCTGTTTGATTTTAAATATCCTTTTAAGTTCTTCCAAGAGGACTTTTTGGGGTTCAGACCAATTCATTTACTTCCAAGTAAGTGTTGTTATCTTCCTTGTTGCCATAGTAGCAATCTATGGTCAGGATATTTTTCCTGGTTTTTTTACTCATTTTTAATCAAATTTGTGGTTTTTTTAAGTTGAACTCTGCTCTGGGGCATGGGAGCATAATCCCAACCTTATTGTGCTTAGTGTCAGAGTTCTGGCAGCTTGCTCTCTGAATTGGGTGGGCCACCCTATTCTGTTGCATTGGCATCGTGGGGCTCACAATATGCCTTCTGCAATTGGCCTGGAGGTCTAATTGCTGATCTTCTGTGCTGCTGACCTGCTGAGCCAGGATCAAAAGGTCTCAGTTGTTAATCTCAGCTGTGATGAAAATCCTCCCACTGACTTTCCTGTAACCTTCCTACACTGAGCTGAACTCCCCCTCCACTTGAGGCAGTCCTTATCTGAAATCCTTCCAAGATATCTTAAGATGGAAAATTGCTCCATTCTATCTTTATTTTTGATCTGCTGCTCCACAATTTATTTTGAGGTTTGATTTAACATTGTTTCTCAGGGAAACTGAGGAGAGCTCAGGCAATTTCCTGATTTCTCTCTGTCATCCTAGCTCCACCTAAAATATAATCCTTGACCTAGCTGTGCTACCACTTGGTCTATATCTACTTTTTCCCACACACCAAAAAAAACCATATAAAGGAAAAGGATCTAATGTACAAAAATGCTGATGGCAGCTTTTTATTCATGGTATCTCTAAACTGATAAGCAAGGGGGTGTCCTTTTACTAAAGAATAGCTAAATCAATTGTGGTACAGTATATGAATGTAATGGAATATTACTGTCTCATAAAAATGTGGAGACAGCTTCAGAGGAATCTTGGAAGACCTCTGTAAATGTACATACTTAAGTGAGCAGAATGAGGAAAACAATTTATTCAGTGATAATGACATAAAGAAAAAATAACTTTAAAAACATTAGAACATTGAGCAATCCAATGATAAAACCCAAAATCCAGAAGAATGAAATGTCACCTGTGGACATAGAGGGGATGAACTTAAAATGAATAAAAAGACATACAGTTTTGGTTATGGTCAATATGAGAGTTTCTTTTCTCAGATTATGCATCTATATACATGCATGTATGTGTTGAAGGTTTTAGCTTTCAACTAAAAAAATTACTCAGTGGCTTCAATACCTTAAAATTCTGTGAAATCTTTTTGGAACATTTGTATTTTGAAAACTACTAACAATTCAAATGTAAGGAGTTGATGTTAGGAGAAATGGATTTGAGCAAGTAATCGAATGATTATAAATTTTCCTGGTGACAGAACCAGATGAGCTCCCCCAAAGTCAATTCTTAACTGAAAAGGCATGGAGCCAGATTGCAGAATGCCTTCAGTATCAAACTAGGAAGTTTTTATCTTGACCCAGAGGCAATAAAGGATTTACTCTGAGGAAGAAATACTGAAAAGGGGAGAAAATAGACACAGGAGGAATAAGTAGAAGTCTATTGTAGTACTTTAGGTTAGAAAAGTGATAGCTTTAACTAAATTCATGGTTTATGGGAGGAAAAAGGAGGAAAAATATGAAAGAAGTAGAAGTATACTAGATACAACTTATGCACAGATAGATGAGAAAGTCAAGAAGTAAAAAAAATGACATCAAGATTATAACATGAGTAATTGAAAGCAGACTTGACTGCTTACAAATTGAAGCACTATGTTATGACAATGAAAGATATGTATGACAAGCAAAGAGGTATGTATAATATATATGCATAGGAGTCAGATTTTGACTTTTCTCTTTGAGGGTTTCGTTTGCCATGATGAACTTTACCACAAAACCAAGAAAGGAGTTGATAGATACATGGCCATGAAAAATTCAGTGTACCAGATTTATGTGTACCAGACAATCCTGTATTTTCTAATGATGCTAATTAATTAACATGTTCTTGATATGTGTATGTGTATAAACATATATGTATTTGTTTGTGTGTATGTATCAAAGTATTTACCACAGTTACCTGAATGCTCTGGTTATATGAGGAATAAAAAGTATACATGGATTTATTATTCTTTCCATATTCAAAGCTATAGGTCCTAGAAAAAGTGGTCGATACTTGTAAGCACTTCTTTTCCTCTCCCTCCTTTGCCTTAATCACTAAATTAACAACTGGCCCAGACAAACTGAGACCTGGAAAAGATCTTGACAGAAAAAAGCCATTGCCTCCCACTGTATCTGCAGCCATCTCCATTCTTCCTGATCTATATCTTGCCACTGGACCCAGATGGTTCTGGAGAGAGAGTGAAGAGAGTGACTTGGCACTACATTGTCTCACTTAAATGATTTTGCAAGACAAGATATCAACTCCCTGATGTCATTGGTTCTCTTTGAGAATAACTATTCAAACAACAATCTCCCTCACTATACAAGACTTTGCAATTTGACTTCTGGCATCATTACTCCACTGAAACAATAAAATTAATAATGAACTATTTTTTAATTTTTTATTTCATTTCAGTTACATGCAGAAGTCATTTTCAACATTTATCCATTTGCAAGTTTATGGGTTCCACATTTTTCTACCATTCTCCCTTCTTTACACTCGACTCATGGCAGTGAACAATCTGTCAAAAGTTGTACATGTACAATTGTGTTTAACTTATTTCCATGTTAGTCCTGTTATAAAACAGTAATTAGACTTAAGGAGAAAAAGCTATGAGAAAAAGAAAAAACAGGAAAGAAATTTTTTTTAACAAACATTTACATCATATGCTTTGTTCTGTATTCAGACTTCATCACGTTTTTGTTTTTATTTTTGATTTCTTTTCTGGATGTGGATATCATTTTCCATAAGAGTTCTCTCAGGGTTGTCTTTAATCACCAAGCTATTGAGAGGGACTGTGTCCATCATAGTTGATCCATTTCACAATGTTACCATTAATATATGCAGAGTTCTCCTGGTTTTGCTGATTTAATTGATCATCAGATCATGTAAGTCTTTCAATGCTTCTCTAGAGTTTGACCATTTATGATTTCTTATGGAACAATTGTACCCCATAATATTCATAGACCCTAGCTTGTTCAGGTATTCTCCAACTTTGGGGCATTCCCTCAATTTCCAATTTTTTTATTTAGGTAGAATTGTCATTTTTATTATATTAGCTTGACCTAGCTATGAGCAACTGATATTTTCCCAGTTCTTTACATCTGCCTTTATTTGCTGAAAAGTGTTTTATAATTATAATCATATAGTTTCTGAATTTGTCTTCAGTGGTAGAATCTCAAGTATTTAGTGTTGCCTATAGCTATTTTAAATGAAATTTCTCTTTCTATCTCTTGCCCTTGGACTTTGTTTTTCATATAGAGAAATGTGGATGATTTATGTGGGTTTATTTTATATTATTCTACTTTGTTGAAGTTAATTGTTTCAAATTTCAAATTTCAGTACTTTTAAAGATGATTTTCCAGGATTCTCTAAGGAAACAATCATATCATCTGCAAAAAGTAAAAGTTTTATTTCCTTATTTCCAATTCTAACTCCCTCAATTTGCTTTTCTTCTTTTATAGCTAAAGTTAACATTTCTAAAACTATAATGAATAGTAATGATGATACTAGATATCCTTGTTTCACCCCGATCTGGCTGGAAATGCTCCTTGTTTACCTCCATTACATATATTTGTTGAATGGTTTTAAATAGATACCACTTATTATTTTAAGAAAGCCTTCATTTATTCTTAAACTCTCTAGTGTTTTAATAGACATCAATGTATTTTTTCAAAGGCCTTTTCAGCATCTATTGAGATAATCATATGATTTCTGTTGGTTCTGTTATTGGTATGTTCAATTATGTTGAGCATTTGTCTAATATTGAACTATTCCTACCTACCTGGTATAAATCCCACCAGATCATAAAGAATATTGTCCTAGCAATAACTTGCTATAATCGCTTTGTGAACATTATATTTAAGATATTTGCATCAATGTTCAAGAGAGAATAGGAGTTATAATTTCCTTTGTCTGTAGTGATTAAGTATCAGTACCATATTGGTGTCTTAAAAGGAATTTGACAGACCTCTTCTTTACTTCAAAAAAAATAGTTTATGGGAGCACCTAGGTGGCACAGTGGATAGAGCACTGGCCCTGTAATCAGGAGTACCTGAGTTCAAATCTGGCCTCAGACACTTAATAATTTATTAGCTGTGTGGCCTTGGGCAAGTCACTTAACCCCATTTGCCTTGCAAAAAAACACAAAATAAGTGTATGTAGGGACTTCCAGTCAAGATGGCAGAGAGAAGACAGGCACAGTGTTAAGGTCCTGGCTTTACCTAAGAACTAATATGAATAAAGCCTCTTAACAAAAATTCAATCCACAAAACCAGAAAAAGAAGCTAGGAGAAGAATATCTTCCAACAAGGTCTGTCTCCAGTGATTGTGGGTGAGCTGGGGGCATAGAACAGAGAGCCAGTGGGAGCAGGATGAGACCCAGACTAACCTAAGATCAGTAAGGAATCTTTATCTGTGGGAGTCACAGAAACTTTGGTTGTGGAAACAGTGTCTGGGGAGCTCCAGTGGGACTGGAGGGCAAGTTCCAGCACAGAGAATTACAAAGTATGGCTGAGCATAGATACACTGGGCTTGGCTGGTCTGGAGAACAATGGGCTCCATACTTTTATTTCAGTGGGTTGTTCTTCCCAGAACAAACACAGTAACAGTCCACCCACCTCCCCCACCACCCAGACTCAGGTGTGGTCAGCAGAACTGCTCCACAATAGGGAGATTGACATTCTTGCCCCAGGGCACAGCCCATGTTGTTCAAGGATAACAGTAGCCAGCAGTGCCACCAAACTTCTCTGGGCACAGGGAGAGGACCCCAAATCAAGGTCAAAGACACTCCAGAGAAAACAACAGCACTCCCCTACTGGCTGGCTCACTTGGAGTTACTTGGCTAAGTGAGCAAAGCCTCTAGCACCCCCTACTGGCCAGTCCAACTAAACCCAGTGAGCAAAGCCTCTATGTATCTCAACACCAAACCTCTGTGAACCAATCCCTCCCCAACACAAGATCTTAGGAAAATGATAAAAGGCCAGCAGAACAGGGGCCCCATAGAAAACTACTAGAAGGCAAAGACCCTAACTCAGAGAGGTCTAGATTTCCTGAAGTTCTATTCTGAAAAGAATATGATTTAGTCTCCAGTCCAGAAAGACTTTCTTGAATAAATCAGGAAGGAGTTTAAAATCAATTGGAAAATGTGGCAAAAGAAATGCAAGAAAAAATTAACACCTTGCAACAAGAAAACAAGTCCTTGGAAAATACAAATGGACAAATACAAAAAAAAATAATTCTCTCAAAACCTCAGTTGGTCAAATGGAAAACTATTTCAAAAATAGAATTGATCATTTGAAAAAGGAGTTGCCAGAAGTAAATGAAGAAAATTCTTCTCTTAAAAAAGAAGGGAATCTGTGGGAACTAATGACTTCATGAGTTAATAAACATTTGTTCAACAAAGCTTAAAAAAATTAGAAAAAATAGAAGAAAATGTAAAATATCTCATCGGCAAAACCATTGACCTTGGGAATAGATCCAGAAGAGACAAGGTAAGATTCACTGGGCTCCCTGAAAATACTGAAGAGAAAAAAAGCATGGAATCAATATTATAGGACTTAGTGATGGAAAAATTGCCCTGATAACATAGAGCCAGAGGACAAAATAGTTATTGAAAGAATAAATCAATAACCTCTGGAAAGGGATTCCAAAGTGAAAACACTGAGGAATATTGTGACCAAATTATAGAATTATCAAACAAAAAAGAGAAAATCCTGCAAGCAGCCAGAAAGAAACAATTTAGATACCAAGAAGCCACAATAAGGATTACATAGGACCTGACTGCATCAAGATCAACAGATCAAAGGTATTGTAATGTGATATTCTGAAGAGCAAGAGAACTTGGAATGCAGCCAAACTGAGCCTTCTCTTCTAGGGGAAAAGATGGACATTTAACAAAATGGAAGACTTCCAACATTTCCTGATGAAAAGAGCTAAATAGAAAATTTGGACATCAAATAGGAGCCTCAAGAGACACATGAAAAGGTAAGGGAAAAAGGGTAAAGAAAAGAAAACTGCTTTCCAATAAGATGAAACTGGCTATATCTCCACCTGGTAGAAAGATTCTCATAACTCTAGAGAATTTTAACTCTATTAGAGAAAATGTACTTAGCCAGAAGTGAAGGACACTCATGACATTTCTGTGACTCAGGTAAATGATTTTAAAACATGCCTCCTTAAATGGGGGGACACTAAGGACATAGGAGGATGGAGGAGATTGAATTGGTTAAATCTCATTACATTAAGAAATACAAAGGACCTACTGCAATAGAGGGGAAAAAGGTGGAAGTTGAGAACTGTCTGACTCTTACTCTCATCACATTTGCCTTAAAGTTATCATATACACACTTAGTTAAGTTAAGAAACTTGTTTTACCTTTCAAGTATTAAAGGGGGAAAAGGGGATGGAGGAGGAAAAAGGGAAACTAAGAGAAGGAAGGAAGAAGAGGCAAAGCAAAAGGGGAAAGAAAAGGGAGGAGCATTGGATATAGGAGGGTAAACATACTGAAAGTGGTGATTTTCAGAAACAAAATACTGGGGAATATGGACAAAGGGAAAGAAGGGGGCAAAATACAAACAGAGTGAGGATAGCATGGAGGGTAATAAAGAGTTAGTAATTATAACTTTGAATATGAATGAGATAAACTCTTTCTTAAAATGTTAACAGAGCAGACTAGATTAAAAACCAAAATCCTACAATATGCTGCTGACAAGAATCTCATTTGAAGCAGATTATATATATATATATATATATATATATATATATATATATATATATATAAAGAGAGAGAGAAGGTAAAAGGTTGAAATGAAATACATTTTGCTTTAGTTGAAGTGAAAAAAAGCAGGGGTAGCAATCCTTATCTCAGACAAAGCAGCTAGCTACAAAAATAGATAGGGTTACGAGAGGTATTGAAGGAAACTATATCTTCCTAAAAGGTACTACAGAAAATGAAGTAATTTCAATATTAAATATGTATGCACCCAATGGAATAGCATCCAGATTCTTAGAGGAGAAGTTGAAAGAGATACAAGAAGACACAGACAGCAAAACTTTACTAGTGGGAGACCTCAACCTCCCACTCTCAGATGTAGATAAATCTAATCATAAAATAAACAAGAAGGAACTTAAGAGGTAAATAAATTGTTAGAAAAACAAGATATGATAGACTTTTGGAGGAAATTAAATGAGGATAGAAAGGAATATACTTTTTTATAGTACATGGCACTTACACAAAAATTGACTATGTGCTAGGGCTTAAAAACCTAATGATCAATTGCAGAAAGGCAGAAATAGTGAATACATCTTTCTCAGATCATAATGCAATAAAAATCGGATGCAATATTGGGCCAGGGAGATATAGACCCAAAACTAATTGGAAACTATACAACCTCATTTTAAAGAATGAGTGGATCAAACAACAAATTATAGAAAGATTTAATTATTTCATCCTAGATAATGACAATAATGAAAAAAACATCCACAACCCATGGAGTTCACTTAAGGCAGCTGTCAGGGGATATATTATATTTTTACCTGCTTACATGAATAAATTATAGAAAGAGAAAATTGATGAACTAAATATGCAACTAAAAATTAGAGAAAGAACAAATTACACCCCCCAATTAAATACCAAATTAGAAATTCTAAAAAGAAAGGAGAAATTAATAAAATCAAAAGCAAGACAACTATTGAACTAGTAAATAAAACCAAAAGTTGGTTTAATTAAAAAGCCAATAAAATTGATAAACCTCAGGTCAATTTAATTTAAAAAAGAAAGAAGAAAACCAAATTGTTAGTTTCATAAATGGAAAAGGTGAACTCACCACCAATGAACAGGAAATTAAAATAATAATTCAGAATTATTTTGCCCAAGTGTAAGCCACTAGGTTTGATAATCTAAGAGAAATGGATGAATATTTACAAAAACATAAGTTGCCCAGGTTGAATAAAGAAGAAATTCAATACCTAAACAAACCTAACTTAGAAAAAGAAATTCAACAAACTATCATCAAACTCTCTAGGGAAAAAAACCTCCAGGGCCAGATGGATTCACAAGTGAGTACTGTCAAGCATTTATGGAACAATAGGTTTCAATTCCATATAAACTCTTTGGAAAAATAAGTGAAGATGGAACTCTGCCTAACTCTTTCTTTGACATCATTATGGTGCTGATAACCTAAAACAGGAAGAGTAAAAACAGAGAATGAAAATTTTAGATCCATCTCCCTGATGAATATAGATGCAAAAATCATAAATAAAATATTAGCCAAAGAATTATAGCAAGTTTTCACTAGGATAATACACTATGACAAAGTAGAATTTATCCCAGGAATTCAGGGTTGTTCAATATTAGAAAAACTGTTATTATAATTAACTATATCAATAACAAACCTATCATAAATCATATGATTATCTCAATAGATTCTGAAAAAGCCTTTGACAAAATACAGCACCCATCTCTCTGTTTCAAATGAGTTTGTTATAAGCAGCATATTGTAGGATTCTGGTTTTTAATCTACTATATTATTCACTTACTTTTTGTGGGATAGTTCATCCCATTCACATTCAAAGTTATAAATATTACCTCTTTGTTTCCCTTTATGCTATTTTCCCTCTTTGTATTTTCCCCCTTTTTCACTTTATCTATATATTCCCCAGCATTTTGCTTCTGTATACCACCTCCTTCAGTGTGTTTGCCCCTTATATCCACTCCTCCCTTATTTTTCCCCTTTCCCTTCTTCCTTCCCTTCCTTCTGTTAGTTCTGCTTTTCCCCACCCCTCCCCCTTTCCCCTTTTAATATTTGAAAGGTACAATATGGTTCTTAACTGAGTGTATGTGTGTGTGATAATTCTTCTTTGAGCCATATCTGATGAAAGTGAGATTCAGGCAGTTCTCAACTCCTCCCTTCTTCCCCTGTATTGCAGTAGGTCCTTTGTACATCTTCATATGTTATCATTTACCCTTTTCAGTCTCCTCCATCTTCCTGCCTCTTTGTCATCCCCCCTTTTTTAAGGAGATTTATTTTTAAATCATTCTATCAGAGGCATGGACAAGTCATGCATGTCCATTACTTCTGGCTATTCTCTAATAGAGTTACAATTCTCAAGATTTATGAGACTCTTTCTCCTAAGTGGGGATATAGCCAGTTTCATCTTATTGGATAACATATATTTCTTTTCTCTTTTTTTACCTTTTCATGTGTCTCTTGAGTCTCCTGTTTGAAGCCCAAGTAAATTTAGCTCTGGTTTTTTCATCAGGAAAAGTTGGAAGTCTCTTACTTCATTAAATATCCACATTTTCCCTTGGAAGAGAAGGCTCAGTTTTCCAGGATAGTGAATTCATTGCTGCATTCCAAGCTCCCTTGTTCTTCAGAATATCATATCCTTGTCCCTTCAATTCCTTAATGGTGATGCAGCCAACTCCTGTGTAATTCTTTTTTGTGGGTCCTTCATAGCTAAATTGTTTCTTTCTGGCTGCTTGCAGGATTTTCTTTTTTATCTGATAGTTTTGGAATTTAGGCACAATATTCCTCGGTGTTTTCATATTGGGATCCATTTCTGTAGGGAATTGATGTATTCTTTCAATAATTATTTTGCCCTCTGCTTCCATGATATCAAGGCAATTTTCCTTCAAAAGTTCCTGAAATAGGACTGTAGTTCTGCCAGTGAGGTATTTTGTTTTCTTCTGTGTTTTCAATTTTTTTAGTTTTTGTTTAACAGATTCAAGTTGTCTCATGAAGTCATTAGTTTTCACAAATTCCACTCTTTTAATCAAAGGAGAATTTTCTTCATTTGCCTTTTGCAATTCCTCTTCCATTTGAGCAATTGTAGTTTGGAGAGAATTATTTTCTTTTTGCATTTATGCAATTGTATTTTCCAAGAATTTGTTTTCTTGTTGCAAGGAGTTAATTTTCTATTGCAGGTTGTTAATTTTCTTATGGGTTTCTTTTTTCCAGTTTTTTCAATTTCTTTGTAAACTCCTTCTTGATCTTTTCTAAGAAGTTTTTCTGGGCTGGAGACCAATTCATATTCTCCTCAGAAGTTTTAGCTCTCTCTGAGTTAAGGTCTTTGTCTTCGAGATAGCTTTCAATGGACTCCCCCCTCCTGTGGCTTTTCATCATTTTCCTAGGATATTGGTTTTGAAATCCTTAGAGGCTTTGCTCACTGGGCTTAATAACTGCATGTGGGCTGGTTTAGTATGGGGTTCTAGAGGTTTTCTCTGGAGTGTCTATGGCCTTGATTTGTGTTCCATTCCCTAGGTCTGAGGAGGTGGGGGGAGCATCAGGGTCTGAATTAGCCTTGAACAATTTGTGCTGGACCCTTGGGTTGTATATTTAATCTTATTATTTACTCAGGATTGAGAGAGATCTGTTGCTCAAATTGGAGCCTGGTGGTGGTGGTAGAGGGTTTATTATTGTGTTTGCTCTGGAAAGATTCCCTTTCTCCCACAGGGATGGGGGAGGTACTAAATTGGAAAATATGGGGCTCACAGCCCTAGTCTTCCAGACCAGCAGAGTTGACCAGATTGATGTCTAGTCACTGTGTGGGAGCTCTCCCGCCCACTACATTGCAATTCTTCCCCCAACCTCACTGGAGCTCTCCTATCTGCTCACAAAGCCAAACCTTCTGAGGCTTTTCTCAGGTTAGACTTTGGTCTCACCCCACCATCCCTGGGATGGCTCTCTGCTCTCTGCCCCTGGCTCACCTACATTCCCCTGAGACAGACCTTGTTGGTAGATGTTCCTCTCCTTAGTTCTTTCTGGATTGTGTGGATCTGAATTCTGTTAATTCATTCATTGATTGATTCATATTAGTTCCGAGGGAAAGCCAGGAAACCTTAGGACAGTGCCTGGCTTTTCTCCATCTTCTTGGTCTGGAAGTCAAAGGATTTTTCTTGCACTTGATTCTTACTCAACCCTTTCTAATATAACCATTGACTTCTTTACTATCAATTGACAAGTATTTAAGAACCTACTATATCTAAGGCATTATGCTGAAGACTGGGAATAGTGAACTCCCAAACTCCCAGCTCAAGTTGACCTTGAATTGGGGGAGACAACATTCAGGGTATTTATAAATTATTTTTACAGAATAAATTGGAAATAATCAACAGAAAGAAAACACTAGTATTGAATGGATCAGGAAAGGCTAATAGAAGGTGAAATTTTTAACTGGAGCTTGAAGGACTTTGAGAGAAGGATAGAGGAGGATATGTAGCCAGTGGCAATTCCTAGAATTGGAATTCAAGTGTCACTACCCCAGATTGTAGAGTATTTGGGGGGAAGTAAGGAAAAAAGAAATCTGGAAATAAGGAGAAACTTATAAAAGACTTTGAAAGATTCTAGAATCTTAGTGAAGTTGTAAGTTATTAAAGTTTTGGGCCACCCTTATACTGTACATAGTGAAAAAAATCATAATAAAACTACTTGAAAGCTTAAGTAGTTTAGTTTTCTTCCATAGTATGAGATTTAGTTCCCATATTCCTGTCAGAAATTTTATTCATGTTTTAGAAAAATTTATACAAGATAGACATTGTTACAACTTGATATAAAAGATCTCATTAATCAGATGCTTTCAGGATATCTCAGCCAATAAATGAAAAGAATGCTTATGGGTTAAGATTTTATAAACAGATCAGTTCCTAAATTTCTTTCATTTCCCTATTGTTTACTGAAGTCAATAAGAAATCGATAATGTTCATGGTACTTCAGATTTTATAATTTTTCTTCCTCTTTTATGTTCTTCCTTACTCATAAGAAAATTATGTCACCAATTAAAATCCTTGGTATCTGAGGACCCTTGAATTCCATTTATTGACAATTGGTAATCCTACAGAGGGTAAGAATGAGGAGCTAAGGATAATACTTGTAAGCTTAGGAGGGGTGAGGAAAACAGTGAGTTCACTTTTGAACATGTTGAGTTTAAGATGTTCAGTAAGCATTTGGAGTTGTCGTCTAGAGGTTAGGAGAGAGGATAGGGTTGGATAAATGAATCTGAGAATAATCAGCAAAAACTGAATCTATCTCTGAACTGAAATTGCTTTCCCCACTTATCAGTGATATTTTACTCCCATATTTGATAATTCCATTGTCTTCATTCTTTGCTTATCTGTTATATTTTACAGTGTTGTCCTCTCTCTTCATGGTTTTTATTGCTTTCCTGGTTCACTTCCTTTTCTGACTGCTTGTCCTTCTCCTTTGCTGGCTCATTCATATCACACTCTCCATCTGTGCATATAGCAACCTATGTCCTCCTTCTGAAACTATCTCCTTTTAATTGCTTTCTACAAATTTGCATTCATTCTTTTTGCATTTATTAAATTTATCTGTATGCTATTTGAATTTTACTCTTGCTTATTATCTCCTCTTTTAAAATGTAGGATCCTTTCAAATAGTAATTTTTTTATTCTTTGTACCTGTATTCTCTGCACAATGCCTTCCAGAGAGTCTACATTCAATAAACACTAGTTAATTTGTTGGTCACTTTGTCAATAAATAGTCATTATGGTCAACTTATTGGTCTCTTGAGTATTTGTTTGGCATAGCTAATATCTGAATAGTCATATTCTTCTATCCTTCAGTAGTATGAAGACAAGGTCTAAAGTGAACCCATTAGATTTTGGCCACTAAAATTGACAACATTATGGCAGTCAACCAGTCTTGCTACCTAGATTATCTCATTTATGTCAACATCTTCTATTTGTAGAGTTCTTCATTCATGTCAAAGTATGAATATCAATTAATGTCATTTTAATTGCATATTAATTTTCAGAAGAAAGGAGAAAGCATTTTATCATTCCAATTTTACAGTTAAGGAAATTGAGGCTGAGAGAAGTTGTCACTAGATAGCAAACTACTGTTGAATGGTGGAATGAATTAGAACCCTTGTTGTTCTTTCCACACTGTGTTGGTGCCTTTCATCTCTCTGAGAGTGAAAAGAAATTTTGGAAGAGTTAAAGAATGACTCCAAGGAAGTTTAAAATATGAATTATTCCTTCCATGTCATGTTATCAACTTCTGAATTCTGATTTGTGCCTGTTGCCTCAGAAACTCTGTTTATACTGCAAGTGCCATTGTACTTAAACTTTAACTCTTCATCTCCAAATCTATAGGTGATCAGCAAATATAATCACTGTGATAATTCCTTTATTTGACATTTTTGAGAGTTGATTCATTTCTGGCTCCTCTGAACATTTCTACATGTATATATGCATTTGTATGGAAAAAGTTAAAATTCAAATTGCATTCCCATCACAAGACAACTCTTATTTCAGTTCAAAACAACCTCTTCAGTAAAACTACCCATTATGGATGAGAAAGAAATAACATCCCTTCTCATCTCATTTTTCTATAGCACTTTGTCACAATTCTTTGCTCCTTTTTTCCAAGAAGTTTGAATAAATACTTCAGTTAGTGCACCTGATTTCTAATTTCCTATACTACAAAGAAAATCATTCACCCATAAGTTTGTACCTCAGAACTTTGTAAAGCACTGCTCTCTTCAAGACTGCTGCCTTTAATCAGCCAACTGATCAATTAATAAATTCTTGTTAAGTGCCTACTATGAAATGGATATCATACTAGACCCTGTGAATACAAGAACAAAACAAATGAAACAATTCCATCTCACAAGGAACTTATGCTCTAAGTTCTAAGGATTTGAATATGTAAGTGCATCCAAAATATAAGCAGTATAAATAATTCAATATTATTCAAGGAGATGTATATATGTGTATATGTATATATGTATATATATTTATATGTATATATGTATATATACATATATATATATATATATGTAAAACATAATTTGGGAGAAAAGATATAATCAACTGTCAGGCTCAAAAAAAGGCTTCATGAAGAATGTGACTCCCCTTTCTTCCCCTCTGAGCTTTATCTTTTAAAAAAGAGAAGTACTCTGAGACAAAAGTAAGGAGGGAAATGTGTAATGCAAAACCAGGACAGAATGTAAAGCTGTGCTTGAGGAAGAAAGAGGAAAACTAATTTGCCTTGCAGAGTTTAGGAGAGAGAGTAATTTCTGATGAACATCAGAAGATAATTTAAGGACAAGTTGTTACATCTTTAAAAAGTAAACAATGGTTTTTATTTTATTCTAGTAGCAATAGGAAGCCACTGAAGTGATTGAAAGAAGGAAAGAAGCAAAGTAGCAGTATATAAAATAAACCCTCATAAATCATCTTGGGCTTTGTTTTTCTTATGTAGAAAAACAAAGCCCAAGAATAAGAGATAGAAAGAGAAATTCCATTTAAAATAACTATAGACAATATTAAATACTTGGTAATCTACCTCCCAAGATAAACCAAGAAACTGTATGAACACAATTATAAAGCAATTCTCACCCAAACTAAGTCAGATCTAAATCATTGGGAAAATGTCAAATACTCATGGTTAGGTAAAGCTAATATAATAAAAATGACAATTCTACACAAATTAAATTACTTATTCAGTGCCATACTAATCAAACTACCAAAGGACTACTTTACTGAGCTAGGAAAAAATAGAAACAAAATTCATCTGGAGCAAGAACAGCAAGATGAACTGATGAAAAAAAAAAGTAGAGGAAGGTAGCCTAGCTCTACTAGAGCTAAAATTATACTATAAAGCAGCAATCATCAGAACTGCCTGGTACTGGTTAAGAACTAAATGGATCAAGTATGGAGGGGTGGAGCCAAGATGACCACATGAAGGTGGGAATTGAGAAATGAGAGTGATGCAGAGAAATCATGAAAACCAAGTCAACAACCGGGTGAGAGAAATTGCAAAAAATATTGAAGAAAATAATATGTTACAAGCCAGTTTAGACCGAATGGAGAAAGCAACTCAAAAGGCAAATAAGAAGAAGAATGCCTTAAAAATCAAAATTGGCCAACTGGAAAAGGAGATTTAAAAAAGCTCTCTGAAGAAAATAACACTTTCAAATGCAGAATGGAGCTAAAGGAAGCTGATGACTTCGTGAGAAATCAGAAAGAAATAAAACTATCCCCAAAATCCAAAAATTAGAAGAAAATGTGAAATATCTCATTTGAAAAACAACCAACCTTGAAAATAGATCCAGAAGAGATAATTTAAAACTTATTGGGCTACCTGAAGGTCACAACCAAGTAAAGAGCATAGACTTCATTTTTCAAAAAACAATTCAGCAAAATTGTCCTGAGATCCTACAAGCAGAGGGTAAAGCAGAAATTGAGGGAATTCACTGATCACCTCCTGAGAAAGATCCCAAAAGAAAAACTTCCAGGAATATTATAGCCAAATTCCAAAACTCCCAAGTCAAAGAGAAAATACTAAAATCTGCCATTAATAAACAATGGCTCTATAGTCAGTATTACACAGGATCTGGCAATGTCTACTTTAAGGTCTCCTTGGCTTAGAATATGATATTCCTGAAGGCAAAAGATCTTGGTTTACAACCAAGAATCAACTCTCCAGAAAAATTGAACATCTTCTTTCAGGGGAAAAGATGAACTTTCAATGAAACAGGGGACTTTCAAACTTTCCTATTGAAGCAACCAGAGCTGAACAAAAAGTTTGATCTTCAAGTACAGGACTCAGGTGAACCATAGAGGGGGTGGACATGAAGGACTAATTATGAGGAGCTTAATGATGTTGAACTGTTTGTATTCCTGCAGGGGAAGAAGATACTGATAACTCATATGAACTTTCTTATTTATAAGAGCAGTTAGAAAGAGCATATATAGACAAGGCACAGGAAAGAGCTGAATATAATGATATAATATAGTAAAAAGATGGAGCCAATAGGTGATAAAGCAAAGTACTGGGAAGAAGAGAAAGGAGAGGAAGAAAGGGCTAAGATATTTCATATAAGGGTCAAGAAAAAGCTTTTTCAATGGAGTGAAATGGGGAAGGTGATGGGGGAATGAGTGAGACTTCATTCTCATCAGAAATGGTTCAGAGAGCAAATCACGTATAGAAATCTATCTTATCCTAGAGAAAAATTAGAAGAAAGGGATGGGATAAGAGGGAAGCTGGGAATAGGTGAAAGAAGAAAGGGAAGATCATCGGAGAGGGTACTCAGATACAACACAATTTTGAACAGGAACAGGGTGAAAGGAGAAAGAGAGAATAGAATAAATGATAGTGGAGAGGATTAGAGTGGAGGGGAAATACATCTAGAAATAGATCTAGAAATTATAGGAAAAATGAGGAAGTAACATCTTTGGTGGACTTATCATAAAGAAGGCAACTCATCCCAGATACAGGGCCATTGGAGCCTGAACACATACTGAAGTACATTTGCTTTCTCTCCATTCTTGAGGTTTTTCTTGGGGGGGGGGGTTATGTTTACTCTCATAACAAGGTTATTGCAATAATAGTAATAATCATTATTTACTTTCTATAAAAAGAATAAGAAGAAAAAATATATTATGCAAATAAAACTGGGATCAAGTAAGTTTGAGATCATTTGACTTTCCAAGATTCTCATCTTCCATGTGAGGCTGTCATTCCCATGTAAACATTTATAAGAGTGTTGTGAAGCTCAAATAAGATAATTGACGTAAAGCATTTTGTAAACCTTAAAGTGATTTATAAATGCCAAAAAAATGGATCAGTGGATTAAGGTAGGTTTAAAAATAGTTGCAGTAAATGAGTCCAGCGATATATTATTTGACAAACCCAAAGACATCAGCTTTTGGAATAAGAACTCACTATTTGACAAAAACTCTTGGGAAAACTGAAAACAGTATGGCAAAAACTAGGCATAGATCCACATCTCACACCCTATACAAAATACAGTCAAAATGGGTACAGGATTTAGACATAAAGAGTGACACCACAGATAAATTGATAGACCAAGAAATACTCTATCTGATCTATGGAAAACAAGAATTAGAACACATTATAAACTGCAAAATGAATAATTTTGACTATATTAAATTAAAAAAGGTTTGCGCTTATAAATTAATGCTGCCCAAAATAGAAGGAAAGCAGAAAGTTGAGAAACAAACTTCACAAATAGGAGTTCTAATGAAGATCTCATTTCTAAATATATAGAGAATTGCATCAAATGTATAAGGTCACAAGACATTCCCCAATTGATAACTGGTCAAAGGATATGAACAGACAGTTTTCAAATGAAAAATTAAAGATATATATATATGTGTGTGTGTGTGTGTGTGTGTGTGTGTGTGTGTGTGTGTGTATAATCATATGAAAAATGCTCCAAATCATTATTGATTAGAGAAATGCAAATTAAAACAGCAATGAGATATCATCTCACACCTATCAGATTGGCCAAGATGAGAAAAAGGAAAAATGATCAATGGTGGAGAGGTTGTGGGAGGATTGGGATTGAGACATTGCTTTCTGGAGAGCAATATCAAACTATGCCCAAAGAGCAATAAAACTGTACATACCCTTTGATCTAGTAATTGCAATTCTAGGTCTATATCCAGAAGAAATTGTAAAAAAGGGGAAATTCCCACATGTTCCAAAGTATTCATAGCAACCCTTTTTTGTAGTGGCAAATAATTAAAAATTGAGGGGAAGCCCATCAATTGGGGAATGGGTAAACAAGTTATGGTACATGAATACATGGAATACTATTATATAAGAAGCCATAAATAGTTGGACTCTAGAGAAGCATGGAATGACTTATAGAATCTGATGCTGAGTGAAGAGAATAGAACCAAGAGAACAATGTACACATCAACAACAATATTGTGAGATGAACAAACTTGTTTGAAGCAGCTCCTCTCAGCAATTCAGAGAGCCAGGACAACTATATTAAACCTGGATGGACTGTTATCTCCATCCATAGGCAGAAAAACAAAAGAAAACAAGATACACACACACACACACACACACACACACACACACACACACACACACACACACAAACCACCTTCCAGAACTTGATTAACATACTATAAAAATTATCTCTTATGTATCAATTTCCCTTGATCCTAATTTCTCATACCCCAAAATTTAACATTAATCTGTAAACATATTTATCAAAATATGTACATACCATGCTAACTTGATTGTTCAGTGCTGAGGAGAGGGGAATGACAAGGGAGATTGGAAGGATATTTTGTAGCCTGAAAATATGTATGCATGTGCAATTGGATGAAAGTTAATAAATAAATTTTTAAAGAGAGAGAGAAAAGGGAAGAGAAAAGGGAACGCAGAGAAGAAGCTTTCAGAAAAATAACAACTGGGGACATGTCATGAATCTTGAGCCAGCAAAGCTGACTCAGAAAGAACACAGGAAGGACGGAGCCCATCAGGAGAATAGAGGTTTCTAGGAAAAGAGAGAGGTCTGTTGTGTAAAAGGTACAAGATAGGTTGAAAAGAATTAGAACTGAGAAAAGATCATCTGATCTCGCAAATTAAAGATCACTGATAATTTTGAATATAGCAGTTCCAGTTGAGGGATAGTTAGAAGGCAGATTCCCAAAGGTTGAGGAATGGTAAGAGAGAAAATGGAAGCAGTAAATCAAGATATATATATATATGTGTGTGTGTGTGTGTGTGTATATATATTCAGAGACCATTGTTCTCACTAAGATACTTCTATTCATCCTCCCAGCACTGAAGTTGCTAAGCTCTCTCTCTCCTCTCTCTAGCAAGCTTGTGTTCTAGGGGTCCAACAGAAAGGCAATGTATCCTCTACTATCTTCCTATTAAGTTTTCTTTCTATGAAATAGTTTTCTGAACTTTAAACCAATCTAAACTTTAAACCAGTTTTGAAAGAAGCAGAGAACAATCCTAAATCTACCTGTTTGGAAAGAAGAAAATCATATGAAGTAATGTGTACAAAGAAAGTTGTTGGTGCTGTGGATAGAGCACTGGACCAGGAGTCATGAAAACGTGAGTAGAAATTTAGCCCCAGAGGCTAATTGTCACAGGAAATGACCTTGGTTTCCCCATCTGTAAAATGGAGATCATAGCACTAATTTCCCAGGATTATTAAGATAAAATGAGATAATCTTTGTAAAGCCTTCAGGATAGTGGTCAATGAGAAAGAGGAATGTCTACCCCAAACATATGAAGGTTTTTCCCTACCTGAATGAGTGAAAATAGGCTATTTGTTTCAGTGACCATAAAGGCAGTTGAAGCTGTGCTATGAAGCACTTAGAGCTTGGTCAGGTATCAAAAACATCAAGGTCATCTACTGTATCCCAGGTCATTACAACTTGTCTTGACTTTTGTCCTGCCACTAGACTTTGATGAATCTTAAAGAGAAAATGAGGGTGATGACATTGTACAACTCTGCCTCACTTAAATTCAATTCATACACAAGTAAAGGCATCACCCAACAAGATCATTGGACCTCTTTATAACAAAAATGATAATTGCAGATCTCTGGGTCTTGCTACCTATTATGGATCCAGTCTTTAGTAGCTGTGTTGTTTCCTCTAATAGAATATAAACTTTTTAGTTCAGTCTACTCATCATATAATAAGCATAACAAATGTCCATTCATTCCTTCATTTATTAATTTATTTCTTTTAGCCTCATATCACAGAAACAATGTGTTAAGTCACAGAGAAATTGTAAATAAATGTCAAAAAGCAGAAATATGAAAAACATCCTTTAAACACAAAAACACTAAAAATGTTGACTGAAGGGAACATCAGCAAAAGATAAACCTAAACACTGACTTAATAAATCATAAACCAAAATAACCTTAAAAAAGATGCATGACCTGAATATTGGAATATTGAATTGTAAACAAAAAACAAAGAGAAACAGTTCATATGCCTTTCTTACACATGAGTAAATCAATTTTTTACCAAATAAGATATAATTGATTAGAACATGAAAGAGATAATTACTATTACATTGAAAAGTTTTTGCATGAACTTTGTTCATGAACTAAAATAAGAAAAGAAACAGTTAACTGAGGAAAATCTATTTAGTTAATATAATTTATAAAGACATAGAATCTAAATTATATGGATCATTAACAGAAACATCAGAATAGAATAGTGTCAGGCCTTGTGATTTCATTCATCTTTGAAATTTCTGGGTGATGCTGAAGACTGGTAAATGTGAAGAAAAATGGAATTTAAAAAGATATGGGTCTTGAACCCATCTTTCTTACTTTGAGATCATTTCTTTATCTCCTCTCTGAACCAAAAGTTATTTCCCAATAGTTAAATGGTCAAAGGATATGAACAAATTTCGTCCTCCCCAATTTTTTTTTGTAACCAACATGTTTCTATTAAAAACTATCTTCAACCATGTCATTCAAGGACAGCAATACAGTATTTTCTTCACAAAGCAACTAATATAAAAATCTGAAAAATGCCATAAATTCATTTAGGAGTTACTATTGTCATATAGGTATGTAATAGAACATACTATCTATTAACTACTTCCTGAGGTATTTTTGGTGGTATAATTTTATTGTATTGTTGGATGCATTATCTCTGATCATCCTTTCCTAAAATGATTTTTAAAAGACCTGCAAAATATTTTATTGCGTAGGACACTATTAGTGACACAAAGAGTGGAAACTGCAAATATGTGGCAATGGAACAAGTCTTACAAATACTGCATTTTAAGAATCTGTTACATACATTTTTTACAGTTTGTCTCCTTTAAAAAACTGAAGTTACAGCTGAGAGTCAACAAAGTACAGTAGTACAGTAAAGCATTTCAGGAATGTTAGAAATTATAGTATAAGATGAATGATACAAAGGAAAAAAGCCATAATTCTTGCCGGATATATATTGTATTGCCTTCAAAAGCAACTGTACATGTTGTAATCAGTTCATAGCGTAAATATTTCTACTAATCTGTTTTGGAAAAGCAAATGTCTTTAAAGGTTTCAAGTTCCTCTATAAACTTCTTGTTCTGAACTTCCAGCACTGCAACACGACTCTCCAGACATTTTACATATTCTTTCTTTAGACTTCCCCAATTTTAAACCCATTAGGAATCATATGTAAGAAAGTTTCAAATCACTAATAATAAGAGAAATAAAGTCATTGCAGTGGCAGACAGCTGTAATATCTGCTTACTGGAAGATTAAGGCTTACAGATCTCTTGAACTTGGAAGTCTAAGCTGCAGTGAGCTAAAACCACATTAAAAATATAAGGAGAATGGTTATATTTAGATAACTAGATTGAGAATCATCTACTTAGAGGTGAACTCATGGAAGTTGATGAGATCACCACCTGAAATAGTATAGAGGAAAAAAGGAAGAAAAGTCAGGGCAGGATTATGGGAAACTTTTATGTTTAGTGACCATCAGATAGATGAAGATGCAGCAAAAGAAATAAACAAGTGGCCAGGCAGGAGAACCAGAAGAGACAAATCTCGTTAAAAAAAAATCTTGGAAAGAAAAGGCTAGTAGACACTGTCAAAGACTTCTGGGAGATCAAGAAAGATGAAAATTGAGATAAGATCAATAGATTTGTCAAGTAGTTTTGTAGAGAAAAGATTTAGTCATCTAATAGCTTTGTAGAGAACAGATTTAGTTGAATTATGAGGTTCAAGGCCAGACCACAAAGCGTTAATAAAAAAGAATGAAGGCAAAGGAAATTGAAGCATCTATTGGGGAAGGTCTTCTCAGTGAATTTAGCTACACAAGGGAGGAATGAAATGAGATGCCTTGAAGTAATGATAGGTGAGACCTTTTATGATTTTGTTTCTATTTTAGGATGTAAGACAGATAGTTTTGTTTTTAAGCAGTAGGGAAAAAATCATTAGACAGGGAGAGATTGAAGTGAGAGATTGGGTAAAATAGAAGAGGCAATGTTCTGGAGGAAAGAGATTGGAATGTGATCATCAGAAGAATTTACCTTAGTAAGAAGAAGGGTCACCTATATATGTGAAACAGAGGGGAAGGACACACTGAAACAAGACATTTGGGTGATATAAGACAATGGGACAAAAGGGAACTCCTTTTGAATGTTTTTTAATGAAATACAAAGCAAAAATTTTTATCTAAGAGATAAGGTAGAGGAGGAACAAAGAAGGTTCAAGGAGAGATCAAAAAGATCTGCCACTATTTGGAGTTGTAGTTGATCCAACAAAGAAGAATGAGGTGAGAGGGATTCAATAGATTGGTGAACTCAGAGTAATATCACAAAATCCAGAAAGATGAAAGGATCGATACTATAAAATATAATAGCTTAAGAGAAATTAATACTGAAAAAGACCATTAGGTCTAGCAATTAAGAGTTCATTGGTGAACTTCCCGGGTGGATTCAAGATGGTGGTGCAGAGCTAGGAAATTCCTGGAACTCTTCCTTAAACAACTTATAGTGAAGTCTCTAAATAGACCCTAAAACAGAAAAACCTACACAAAATGAAACAAGGTTTCAACTCAAGATATCATGGAGCAATTTCAGAAAAGATCTCAAAGGGGTAAAACAAAATTATAGCCCAGCATATATGGAGGAGCTGTGAAGTTAGCAAGGGATCCTTAGCCACAGCACAACTCAAGTCTGGCTCAGCAATCCAGCTGCGCAGCAGGTCAACAGTAAGAGTCCCAACCCCATATTGGAGTGAATGCTAGTGAAAGAGGTGGGACTGAATTGGAAGTCCTAACACAGAGATCAAATCTGAAACACTATAGACAACACTATAGGAAAGCAGGAAATCAGAGATCAGACTCCTGACCTCAGCACAGTAAGTTTGGGTCTATAACCTCTATTCCCTAGGAGCACAGTTCAATTATCAAAGTGAACAAAACACTAAAAACATTCATAAACATAGATAACTATTATTCTGATAGAGTTGTTGAAAACACATCTCAGATGAGGAAAGCAGTGACAAAATGCTTACATGTGAAGCCTCAAAGGGGTTTCCATAAAAAAAGATTTTTTTTTGGGAGAGCTCAAAAAGAATTTTAAAAACCAAAGAAGAGAGGAAGAAGAAAAATGGAGAAAAGAGTCATGAAAAAGGGATGTATTTAGAAAGAGGATATGGGTAAAATTTGATTATAATTTGATGATGCTTATGACTCTTGAGAATTATATTTCTTTTTTAAAAACACTAGTACTTAGAGGCTCTATGCATAATTAAATCAGAAGTAACATTACTAGATACCTAGAGGTTTGTAGTACTATAGGGGCAGAGGGTGGGAGCTTACTTATAAGGATTGGGCATAAAGTGATTAGGATTAGATTATCTTAATCCATATTTTAGTTTATGAGAGTTTTAATACTGGGAGCAGGTGTACTCCAAGCTTTGGTTGGAGAGGACTGTAGGACTATGATTGAAGTACTATAGAGATGGAGGGAGAAAGTATACTTAGAGGCACTGGAGAGAAAAACATGAAGAGATTTTGCTTTGCTTTATGCCTTGGCTACAATTGGAGGGCGTATCAATAGGGGTGGTATAAATAGTTCATGATATGATTTGGCTTTGCATGAAACTTCGGCTTATGAGTGACAATGTGTGACAATGGAGGGTACTTGAAAAGGGAGCAAATATATAAAGAGGTTGTAATTTGATGTGATTCATGACTCTTGAGAAGTGTATTTCTAATGAGATGGAAGAGGACAAGGTGGTAGTGACTAATAAGCCAATGTTGCTTATCACTCAATCAAGCTTTGAGAGGGAATAACATACATTCCTAATTGGGTTTAAAAGTCTAGCCTACCCTACAGGAAAGTAGGGAGGGAAAGGAAGAGAAAAGGAAAGCTGATAAAAGGGAAGGAAAAGGTATAAGTGAAAGTAAACTTAAAGTTAAAATTTGAAAGAAAAGTTATAGGGGAAAGGGAACAAAACACTGGTAAGGAGGAATAAGAGTAAAGGAAAAAGAAAAGACTGAAAAGGAACAATAGCATGGAGGGAATTATAGAATTAATAATCTTAAATGTAAATGTGAATGGAATGAACTCTTTCAAAGAATAGAAGCAGATAGCAGAATGGATTAAAAACCAGAATCCTGCAATATGTTGTCTGAACACATTTGAAGCACAGAAATACACACATGATAAAGGTAAAAGGTTGGAGCAAAATATATTATGCTTCAGTGAAAGTACAAAAATTAGAGGTAGCGATCCTGATCCCAGTAAAGTAAAAAGCAAAAATAGATAACACTAAAAGGGATAAGGAAGTAAACAGCATCATCTTAAACGGCACCATAGACAATGAAGTTATAGCATTATTAAACAAATATTCTCATAGTGGTATAGCATCTAAATTCTTAGAGGAAAAATTGATTGAATTACCAGGAAACATAGATAGCAAAACCATAATAGTGGGGGACCTCAACTTTTCTCTCTCCTAACTAGATAAATCTGACCACAAAATAAACAGGAAGGAAGTTAAGAAGGTGAATAAAATCTTAGAAAACTTAGATATGTTAGACCTTTGGAAAAAACTCAATGGAGATAGAAAAGAACATACTTTTTTTCTCTGCAGAACAGAGTACTTATTCCAAAACTGACCATGCACTAAGGCATAAAAATCTTACCAGCAAATGCAGAAAGGCAAAAATAATATATACTTTTCAAATCAGGTTGCAATAAAAATTGCATGTAATAAAGGACTGTAGAAAGATAAACCAAAAATTAATTGTAAACTAAATAATTTAATTTTAAAGAACAAGTGGATCAAACAGCAAAACATAGAAAAAATCATTTTATCCAAGGAAATGATAATGAAACATCATATGAAAATTTGTGGAATGCATCCAAAGCAGTTTTTAGGGGAAATTTTTTATCATTAAATACTTATTTGACGAAAACAGAGAAAGAAGAGATCAACAAATTGTGTATGCAACTACAATAAAAAAGATTAGAAAAAGAACAAATCAAAGATCTCCAAATAAATACCAAATTAGAAAATCTGAAAATCAAAGGAGGGATTAATGTAACTGAAAACAAGAAAATCATTGACCTAATAAATAAAACAAAGAGTTGGTTTTATGAAAAAGTCAGTATAATAGATAAAGTTTTGGTTAATCTAATTAATAAATGGAAAGAAAAAAATCAAAATTACCAGTATCAAAAATGAAAAAACTCAACCCAATGAGGAAAAAATTAAAGAGATAATAAAGAGCTATTTTACCCAATGATATAACCAATAAATTTGATAACCCGAAACAAATGGATGAATATTTACAAAAATACAAACTGCCTAGATTAACTGAAGAGTAAAAAAATACTTAAATAACTCTAATTCAGAAAAAAAACTCCCAAAGAAAAAGTCTCCAGGTGCAGATAGATTTATAAGTGAATCCTACCAAACATTTAAACAACAATTAATCCAATTCTACATAAGCTAATTTATTTGTTTGTTTCTGGATTTTACAATTTTCCCCCTAATCTCACTTCCCTCCCCCACCCCCACCCCACAGAAGGTAGTTTAATAATCTTTACATTGTTTCCATGCTATACATTGTTCTAAATCGAATGTGTTGAGAGTGAAATCATATCCTTAAGAAAAAAAAATAAAATATAAGAGATAGTAAAATTACACAATAAGATAATGGATTTTTTTTCCTCTGGATACAGATGGTATTCTCCATCACAGATATCCCTAAATTTGTCCCTGATTGTTGCACTGGTGGAATAGGCAAGTCCATTAAGATTGATCATCAACCCCACATTCCTGTTAAGGTGTACAATGTTCTTCTGGTTCTGTTTATCTCACCTAGCATCACTTTGTGCAAATCCTTCCAGGCTTCCCTGAATTCCCATCCCATCTCATTTCTAGTAGAAAAATAGTGTTCCATAACATATACATATATATATATATATATATATATATATATATATTATATATACCACAATTTGTTCAGCCATTCCCCTCAAGTTCCAATTCTTTGCCACTACAAGCAGGGCTGCTATGAATATTTTTGTACAAGTGATGTTTTTTACCCTTTTTCATGATCTCTTCAGGATATAGACCCAGTAGTGGTATTACTGGATCAAAGTGTGTGCATATTTTAATGCCCTTTGGATGTAATTCCAAATTGTTCTTCAGAAAGGTTGAATGAGTTCACAGCTCCACCCAGATTTCCCATATCCCTTTCATCACTAATCATTGTTTTACCTGGTTCTTTGGGCCAATCTAAGAGGTGTGAGGTGATACCTCAGAGACAGCAATTTTTCATGACTAGGCATCCCTTTGATTTCCTCATCTGTAAATTGCTTTTGCATGTCCTTTGACCATTTGTCAGTTAGGGAATGGTTTTTTTTTCATAGATTTTACTCAATTCTCTATGTATTTTAGAAATGAGTCCTTTGAGGGGCAGCTAGGTGGTGCAGTGGATAGAGCACCAGCCCTGAAGTCAGGAGTACCTGAGTTCAAATATGGCCTCAGACACTTCATAATAACCTAGCTGTGTGGCCTTGGGCAAGCCACTTAACCCCATTTGCCTTGCAAAGAAAATGAGTCCTTTGATACAAATATTAGTTGGAAAAATTGTTTCCCAATGTACAACTTTTCTTTTGATCTTGGTTGCAGTGGTTTTCTTTGTACAAAAACTATTTAATTTTATGTAATCAAAATTGTCCAGTTTGCTTTTAATGATGTTCTCTATCTCTTCCTTGGTCAAAAACTTCCCTTATTGTTTTCCTTTCCATAGATCCGACAGATAAGCTATTCTTTGATCTCCTAGTTTGCTGTATTTTTTTAGGTCTAAATCCTGTACCCATTTTGATCTTATCTTGATATAGGGTGTGAGATGTTGGTCTAATCCAAATTTCAGCTGTATTAACTTCAGATTTTCCCAACAGTTTTTATCAAAGAGAGAGTTTTTATTCCATAAGTTAGACTTTTTGGGTTTATTAAACAGCAGATTACTGTAACTGTTTCCTGCTGTCTCTTTTGCACCTAGTCTAATCCACTGATCCAACACTCTGTTTCTTAGTCAATACCAGACAATTTTGATGATGGATCTTTATAATATTATTTTAGGTCTGGTAGGATTAAGCCATCTTGTTTTGTACTTTTTTTTCATTAAATACTTTGAAATTCTTAACTTTTTATTTCTCATTTAAATCTTTTTACAATTTTTTAATTCATTAAAGTATTTTTTTTGGAATTTTGACTGGTAGGACACTGAATAAGTAATTTAATTTAGGTAGAACTGTCATTTTTTTATATTAGGTCAGCCTATCCATGAACAATTGATATTTGCCCAGGTATTTGAATCAGATTTTATTTGTGTGAGAAGTGTTCTATATTTGTTTTCATAGTTTCTGAGTCTGCCTCGGCAAGTAGATTCCCAAGTATTTTATATTGTCTGAAGTTACTTTGAATGGAATTTCTCTTTCTAGCTCTTCCTGATACATATATATATATATATATATATATATATATATATATATATATATATATATTAATATAAAAAATGCTAAGGATTTGTGTAGGTTTATTTTATATCCTGCAACTTTGCTAAAATTACTAATTGCTTCTAGTAGTTTTTAAGATGAATTTTCAGAATTCTCTAGGTATGCCATTATGTCATTGGCAAAGACTGAGATTTTTGTTTCTTCCTTCCCAATTGGAATTCCTTCCTTCTCTTTTTCTTCTCTTATCACTGAAGCTAACATTTCTAATAAAATATTGAATAGTAGTAGTGATAACGGGCACCCTTGTTTCACCTCTGTTATTATTGGGAGTGCCTCTAGGTTATCCCCATTACATATAGTGCCTGTTGATGGTTTCAGATAGATATAGCTTATCATTCTAAGGAACAATCCATTTATTCCTAGGTTTTCTAGTGTTTTTAGTAGGAATGGGTGCAGTATTTTGTCAGAGGTTTTTTCAGTATCTATTGATATAATCACATGATTTGTGATAGTTAATTAACTATATTAATAACAAATCTAACAGTTTTCCTGATATTGAAACAACCTTGCATTCCTGGGATAAATTCCACTTGGTCATAGGGTATTATGCTAGTAATAACTTGCTGTAATTGTTTTGCTAAGATTTTATTTAAAACTTTTGCATCTATATTCATTAGGAAGTAGGTCTATAATTTTCTTCCTCTGTTTTGACTCTTCCTGGTTTAGGTATCATAGTGTCATAGAAGTGTCATAGTGGTGTCATAGAAGGAGTTAGGCAGAGTTCTGTCTTCACTTATTTTTCCAAAGAGTTTATATAAAATTGGAACCAATTGTTCCATAAATGTTTGGTAGAATTCACTTGTGAATCTATCAGGCCCTGGAGATTTTTTCTTAGGGAGTTCAATAATGGTTTCTTGAATTTTTTTTTTTGGAGATAGGTTTATTTAGCTATTTCATTTCCTCTTCATTTAACCTGGGCAACTTTTACTTTTGTAAATATTCATCATTTATACTTAGATTATCAAATTTATTGGCATACAGTTGGGCAAAATAATTCTGAATTTTGACTTTAATGTCTTCTTCATTGGTGGTGAGTTCACTTTTTCATTTATGATACTAGCAATTTGGTTTTCTGCTTTTTTTAATCAAATTTATCAGAAGTTTATCTATTTTATTGGTTTTTCATAAAACCAACTATTGATTTTGTTTATTTGTTCAGTAGTTTTCTTGCTTTCAGTTTTATTAATCTTTCCTTTAATTTTTAGAATTTCTGATTTTGTATTTAATTAATTTGTTCATTCTCTAATTTTTATTGTCATATTTATTTCATTGATTTCCTCTTTCTCCAATTTATTCATGTAAGCATTTAAAGATATATCCTCTGACAACTTCTTTAGCTGTATCCCATACATTTTGGTACATTGTTTCATTATTGTCATTATCTAGGATGAAATCATTCATTTTTTCTGTAATTTGATGTTTTTTCTACTTTTTCTTTAAAATGAAGTGATTGTTTCCAGTTAGTTTTAGGTCTATCTCTTCCTGGTCCATTATTCCATGTGATTTTTATTGTAATATGATCTGAGAAGGATGCATTCATTATTTCCTCCCTTCTACATTTGATTATTAGGTTTTTATGCCCCAATACATGGTCAATTTTTGTGTGCCATGTACTGCAGGAAAAAAAAGTATATTCTTTTCTATTCCCATTTAAATTTCTCCAAAGGCCTATCATATCTAGGTTTTCTAGCATTCTATTTCCATCCTTAACTTCCTTCTTGTTTATTTTATGTTTATATTTATCTACATTTAAGAGTGGGAGGTTGAGGTTACCCACCAGTAAAATTTCGCTGTCCATGTCTTCTTGTAGCTCTTTCAAATTCTCTTCTAAGAATTTGGATGCTATACCATTGGGTGCATACATATTTAGTATTGAAATTGCTTCATTGTCTATAGTACCTTAGGAAGATATAGTTTCATTATCTCTTTTTATGAGATCTATATTTGCAGTTGTTTTGTCTGAGATGATTATTGCCCCTGCTTTTTTCATCTTCAAGCGGTAGCAAAATATATTTTACTCCAACCTTTTACCTTTACTCTATATGTATCTCTCTGCTTCAAATGAGTTTCTTGTAAGCATCATATTGGTTTTTTAATCCACTCTGCTATTCCCTTATGTTTTATGGAAGAGTTCATTCCATTCACATTCAAAGTTATAATTACTACCTCTTCATTGCCCTCCATGCTATCTTCCCTATGTTTATATAACCCCTTTTTTACTTTCTCCATATTCCCTAGTATTTTACTTCTGAATATCACCACCTTAAGTGTTTTCCCCTGGCATCAAACCCCCTCCCCTTTCCCTTTGCCCCTTCTTCCTTGTTAGTTCCTCTTTTCCTCCCCCTTCCTCCTTTCCCCTTTTAATACTTGAAAGGTAAGCTAAGTTTCTTAACTTAACTGAGTGTGTGCATGTTAACTTTAGGCCTAACCTGATGACAGTAAGATTCAGGCTGCTCTCACCTTCTCCCTTCTTCCCCTCTATTGCAATAGGTCCTTTGTATCTCTTTATTTAATATGATTTAACCCCATTCAGTCTCCTCTATCCTCCAATCCTTTTACTGTCCCCCCCTTTTAAGGAGAAATTATTTTCAAATCATACTATCAGAGTCACAGATAAGTTATGAGTGTCCATTACTTCTAGCTAAGTATATTGTCTCCAAGAGAGTTACAATTCTCAAGAGTTATGAGAATCTTTCTCCCAGGTGGGGATATATTCAGTTTCATTTTATTACACAGCAGGTTTTTTCCTTTAGCCTTTTTTTTAACCTTTTCATGTGTCTCTTGAGTCTCCTGCTTAAAGTCCAAGTTTTCTATTTAGTTCTGGTCTTTTCATTGGGGAAAGTTGAAAGTCGCCTATTTCATTAAATATCCATCTTTTCCCCCAGGAAGAGAAGGCTCATTTTGTCAGATAGTGAATTCTTGACTGCATTCCAAGTATCCCTGCTCTTTGAAATATTGCATTCTAGGCCCTTCTATACCTTAATGTTGATGCAGCCAGGGCCTGTGTAATCCTTACTGTGGCTCCTTGGCATCTAAATTGCTTCTTTCTCGCTGTTTGCAGTATTTTTATCTTTAACTGATAGTTCTGTAATTTGGCCACAATATTCCTTAGTGTTTTCATTTTAGGATCCCTTTCAGGAGGGGATTGATGTGTTCCTTCAATAATTATTTTGCCCTTTGGTTCCATGATATCAGGGCAATTATCCATCCTGTAATATTGAGTCCAGGCTTTTTTTTTTCTATTTAATGTTTTCAGGAACCCCAGTGATTCTTAAATTTTCTCTTCTAGATCTATTCCCAAGGTCAGTGGTTTTGCCAGTGAGGTATTTTACATTTTCTTTTTTTTTTTCAATTTTTTGGTTGTGTTTAATGGGTTCTTGTTGTCTCATAAAGTCATTATTTTCCACAGATCCTATTCTTTGTTTAAGAGAAGAATTTTCTTCATTTACTTTTTGCAACTACTTTTCCAATTGGTCAATTCTATTTTTGAAAGACTTTCCATTTGTCTAACTGAGGTTTTGAGAGAATTATTTTCTTTTTGCATTTGTCCAATTGTATTTTCCAAGGATTTGTTTTCTTGTTGTGAGATACTAATTTTCTCTTGCAAGGTGTTAATTTTCTCCTGAGTTTCTTTCCCCAATTGATTTTTAAATTACTTCTCAATTTCTTCTAGGAAGAGACCAATTCTTATTCTCCTCAGAAGTTCTAGATCTCTCTGGGATCTAGGATCTTTGTTTTCAAGGTAATTTTTCAATGGCAGTTTTCAATTTTTCAATTTTCAATTTTCTGCTGTCCTTTCTTCATTTTCCTAAGACCTTGTGTTGGGGGGGTTGGTTCACAGATCTTTGGTGTTGAAAATCCTAGAGGCTTTGCTCAATGGGTATAGTAACTCCAAGTGGGTTGGCCAGTAGGGGTTGCTTGTTGCTTTCTCTGGAGTGTCAGTGTCCTTGATTTGAGGCCTTCTCCCTAGACATGGAGGGGATAGGACATCAGTTGGATATTGTTATCCTTGAACAATGTGGGTTGGGCCCTGAGGTGAGGTAATCAATCTCCCTATTTGGCTGAGGGAGCTCTTCTGCCTACACCTAAGTCTGGGAGACTAGGGCAGGGGCAGAGGGCTGTTACTGTGTTTGTTATGGGAAGAGGACTCCACTGAAAGTATGGAGTCCATGCCTGAGCTGAGCACATCAATGTCCAGCTGCATTCTGCAACTCTTTTGTGCTAGTACTCATCCGCCAGCCCTGCTGGGGAACCCCAGACCACTGCTTCCACAGTCAAAGCCTCCATGACTTAGGTTGATCCTCCTGCTTTACCCCACTGCCCCTGAGCTAACTCATTTGTCTCTGCCCCTGGCTGACCCATGTTCCCCTGAGACAGACCTTGTTGGTAGATGTTCTACTAGCTTCTTTTTCTGGGTTTTGTCAATTGAATTTCTGATAAGAGATTTCTTTGATATTATTTCTGAGGGAAAGCCAGGAGATCTTAGCACAGTGTCTGACTTCTCTCCAACATCTTGAACAAAAGACTCTTGAAAGTCTTTCTTAAGAACTTTGGAATTGATTGTACAGCACAGGAGAAATTTGCATAGGACCAGCATTGATGAATATGATTAAGTAGAAAAATATCCATCAAATCATGCATAGTGAAGGAATCAGAGACAAGAAAGCAATATATACAATGACTACAACAATAAATAAATGTAAAGAACAATCACAAAATAATCAAAAGTAATTGCTACAAAATTAAAAGAATAAGCATGGCTCCAATGATGAGATGGGAGGCAAAATTCTCCTCTCACTTTTGTTTATAAACACAGATCCATGAGCATGAAATTTGGCAGATTTTCATACATATTCATATAGTGAATGATTTTGCTTTCCCCCCCATCTTCTCTCTTTTTCTTTCTTAAAAATATTTTTTATAAGGGCTAGTTTTCTGGTATGGTGACAGAGGTGGGATGATGTGATAAATGCTATTAATGTAAATATTTAACAAAGTAAAAATAAAATTGTTATAAAAATGTTTCTGATATATGCCTTGTGGTTTGGATTGTATGTGTTTTCCTTTTTGGATATGTGGATGCTCTTGATATTTCATTATATATAAAGTTATTTTATTGCTTCAAGATTTTAAAGTCAACAGTGTTCATTTCATTTTCATTTTTTTAATATTTTATTTATTTTTAAGTACAATCAATGCTAATTTTCAAGTCATTTTTGCAAGGTTGTTTTATTAAACATTTTTCTCTCTCCCTTCGTTCTCTACCCCCCCCACAGAAAGCAATTTAATGTTTCATGTATGTTAAACATAAATTCAAGCTAATCATGTTGTGAAATAAGCATCACTTTGAAACAGGGAAACACATTAGTTAAAAAAGATAAAATATATAATGAAACATTTGAAGATAGTAAGATTTGCTCTGCATTTAAACTCTATAGTTCCTTCTGTGGATGTGAATGGTATTTTCCATCACACATCTTTTAGAATTGTCTTTTATTATTGTACTGCTGAAATAAGCAAGTCCATCACAGTTGATCATCATCCAATATTGCTGTTAGTGTGGGCAATGTTTCTCTGGTTCTTCTTATTTCATTCATCATCAGTTCATGGAAGTTTTTCCAGGCTGCTCTGGTGTGCTGTTCCTCATGATTTCTTATAGAATAACAGTGTTTCATCACATTAATATACCACAGTTTAGCCATTCCCCAATTGATGGACATCCCCTCAATTTCCAATTATTTGCCACTCAATAAAAATATTTTTGCACATGTAAGTTTTTTACCCTTTGAGGGATCTCTTTGAGAAGTAGACCTAAAAATGGTATTTATGGCTCAAAACAGTTTTATTGATCTCTCCAGAAAGGTTGGATCAGTTCACAATTCAACTAGTAATGCATTAGTGTCCTAGGTTTCCCACATCCCCTATAACATTGATCATTTTGCTTTTTAGTTATAATGATCAATGTGAGAGTTGTGAGAGGGTTCCTCAGAGTTGTTTTAATTTTTATTTCTCTAATCAATAATGATTTAGGGTAGTTTTTCTTATGACTATAGATACCTTTAATTTCTTCATCTGAAAATTGCCTGTTCATATCCTTTGACAATTTATCAATTTGGGAATGACTTGAACTCTTAAAAATTTGACTCACTTTTCAATATATTTTAGAAATGAATCCTTTGTCAGAAACACTAGTTGTAAAAATTGTTTCCCAATTGATGCATTCCTTTTACGCTCAGTTGTATTGGTTTTGTGCAAAACCTTTTCAATTTAATGTAATCAAAGTTATTCATTTTGCAGTTTATATTGTTCTCTATCTCTTCTTTTGTCATGTACTGCTCCCATTTCCATAAATATGACATATAAACTAGTCTTTGTTCTCCTAACTGGTTTATGAGAGAGCATCTTTTATGTCTAAACTCTTTGTCCATTTTGACATATCTTGTTAAAGATATGAGTGTGAGATGTTGGTCTATGTCTAGTTTTAACCATATTATCTTCCAGTTTTCCCAGAAGTTTTTTTTTAATCAAAGTGAGTTCTTTATCAAAAGCTGGAATCTTTGGATTTATCTACAGCAGAATATTATAGTCATTTACTACTGTTTCTTTTACACCTAGTCTATTCCACTAATCTACCACTTTATTTCTTGGCAAGTACCAAACAGTATTGATGACTGATGTTTCATAATATAATTTCAGATCCAGTTAGGCCACCTTCCTCTGCATTTTTTCATTAATTCTCTTGATATTCTTGACCTTTGTTCCTCCATATGATTTTTAGATGCTATTTTTTCCTAGCTCAATAAAGTAATTTTTTGGAAGTTTGATTGGCATAGCATTGAGTAAGTAATTTAATTTAAGTAGAATTTTTATTTTTATTAGAGTAGCTCAGCTTACCCATGAGCAACTGATGTTTATCTAGTTGTTTAGATTTGTGTGAAAAATGTTTTATATTTTCTGAGTTTGCCTTGGCAGGTAGACGCCCAAGTATTTGATATTATCTATGGCTACTTTAAATGGAATTTCTCTATCTCTTGCTGCTATATCATGTGGACAATATACAGAAATGCTGATGCTCTATTTGAGTTTATTTTATATCCTATAACTTTGCTAAAGTTGCTAATTGTGTCAAATAGTTTTTTAGATTATTTTTTTCTAGGCTTCTCTAAGTAGACCATCATACCATCCACAGTGAGTTTTGTTTCTTTATTAACTATTCTAATACCTTGAACTTCTTTTTTCTTCTCTTATTGCTAGAACTTAACATTTCTAATACTATATTTAATAATGGTGATAATGGGCATCCAGGTTTAATCCTGATCTTATAGGGAATGTCTCTAGCTTATCCTCATTACATATGTATGCTTGTTCATGGTTTTAGAGAAATACTTCTTGTTTTAAGAAATACTCCATTTATTCCTAAGTTCTCTAGTATTTTTAATAGAACGGGTGCTTTATTTTGTAAAAATCTTTTTGAATATCTATTGAAATAACCATATGATTTCTCTTGTTTGTTATTGATATGATTAATTATGCTGATAGTTTTCCTAATATGGAATCAACCCTACATTACAGGTATAAATCCTACTTGATCCTAGTGTATTATCTTAGTGATAACTTGCTGAAATAACTTCACTAATATATTATTTTAATTTTTTGCATCCATATTCATTAGGGGAATTGGTCTATAATTTTCTTTTTATGTTTTGACTTTTTATTGTTTACATATCAGCACAAGATTTGGTGTGATAGAAGTATTTTGGCAAAACTCTTTTAAAAAATTTTCAAATAATTTATATTGAATTGGAACAAATGATTCCTTGAATGTTTGTAGAATTCACTTGTGAATCCCTGGAGATTTTTTTTCTTAGGGAGTTCATTGATGGCTTGTTCAATTTCTTTTTCTGAGATGGGGTTACTTAAGTATTAATTTTCTCTTATTTTTATCTGGGCAGTTTATATATTTTTCAAGTTTATTGGCATATGGTAGAGCAAAATAGCTCTTTATTATTTAATTTCCTCATTATTAGTGGTGATTTCACCACCTATCATTTTTGATACTGGTAATTTGGCTTTATTCTTTCTTTCTTTTAAATCAAATTAACCAAAGGTTCATCTATTTTATTGTTTTTTCCATTAAACCAACTCAGTTTTATTAGTTTATTTTCTTACTTTTGATTTTTTAATTTCTCCTTTGATTGTCAGGATTTCTAATTTAGTATTTAATTGAGTTTTTTTAAATTTGTTCTTTCTCCAGCTTGTTTAGTTTCATTCCAATTCATTTATCTCGTCTTTCTTTATTTTATTCATGTTAGCATTTATTCTGCTCTAGCTTATTGCACAAATTTCTCCTTATTGTTATTATCTTGGATGAAAACATTCATTATTTCTATGATTTGTTGTTTAACATACTCATTTTTTAAAATTTGACTATTTAGCTTCCAAATAATTTCAGATCTTTATTTCCATGGTCCTTTATTACACATGATTTTTATTGTATCATGATCTGAAAAGGATGCATTTAGGTTTTCTGCCTTTCTGCATTTCATTATGAGGCTTTAATGCCCTAATACATGGTCAATTTTTATGTAGGTGCCATGTACTTCAGAGAAAAAGGCATATTCCTTTCTATTCCCTTTCAATTTTCTCCAAATGTCTAATATTTAACTTTTCTATTTACATCTATATAGTTAAATCTATACTTGAATAACTAATCTCTGAGTTATACAAAATTGGATTTAGACTCTTAAAAGAACTAAGGGTAGTAAGGTGGAAAGAACTCATATGGTAAGTTATTAGGACCCAGACCTGCCAGGTTCTGTTTATAGTATAGTGACTTGAACTAATAGTTGAGTCTTATCAGGTGTCTGAACACCCAAAGCAATCAAAGTAGTTATTCCAGCAAATCTCTGAAAGCCAATGTATTTCAGGTCATTATTTTCAAAGATTCAGAAGCATAAATGTATCATTCCATTCTCAGAAACAAAATCTCAAGAATCCATCATGTAATCAGAATACCACTTTATTATTCAACAAAGGGAGAAGATTTAAATAACAGAAAAGAGAATTGATAGCAATTGTTTGGATAAGGAAGAGTTTCTGAGTGAACAAGTACACTGAAACTTCACTTTTCTCAGGATGCCAAAGTTCAAAAAAAATAGGTATAAGGCAGCTCCTCTGTGACATTGCTATCAAACTGGGATGTTTGTTGGGAATATATATGATAAACATTTGATCCAAATATATTTCTATCAAAAAACTAGGAATCTGTTAGCCAGCAACAATACCAAATAATGACTGATGTCTTTTCTTTGGATCTCCTTTTTCAAAATTACATGCAGGCTATAACCCTTTTATTTTTGAAATATTGTCATATAATTTGTTCTTGTAATCACATTTTTTGTTTTGTTTGGAGATTACTTATGACTTGTATTTTATACTATTTATTGGTTTCTCTTAGGGAAATATTGAAAATCAACCTAATCTTCACAATAACACATCCCTTAGGGACAGTTATTTTGGTACAAATGACAGCATTAGACACTAGCTCCTTGGGGCTTAATGGCTTTCAGCTACTGAGGTTGTGTAGCTTTTGTCTTGTTGTTCCCAATAGTTTCCTTAAGGAAGGTCAATCTAGAGTAAGACTTCCCAGGCAAAATCTTTTTGGATTTATTAAAAAAGCCCTTCTATATCAACCAGATTGATGCATAAAATGTCAACTCAGGCAGCTGAAAATTCTCCTAATAAATGATTCTAGATCTTTGAGTCTCCATGAGCTAATGCTTGATTTGCCTTAAAGGCAGGCTGCCATTTCCTTTTCCAACAGGATTAATCATTCCCAAAAAGAATCTTGGAGGTTGAGGATAAACACTCACAAAACTTTCCATTCCATTCCTGTCTATTCTCTAAGAAACTTTCAAAAGGTACTAGAAAGAGTGGAGCTGGTTCTATATATTGATTCCATTGTAGGGCCTCATCAAGGATCTTTGATCTCCATAAATTAATTGTGTTTAGTCAAAGTATTCAACTTTAGGAAATATTTAGTAATTAGCTGGAAAATATCATGTTAAGTATGTGCTTGATGGTGAAGGTCCAGAAGATGGTGAAATACGGATATCAGGGAGGCCATTGGTGGTATTTAGCCTAGAAGAGAGAAGATTAATGAGGGACATGGTAGTTGAAATGAACTTTCTGAAAAGTTGTTAGGTGAAAAACAGATTAGTCTTGTCATGCTTAGAAGACAGAAAAAGAATTTAATATCAATGATAAAAAGCTAATATCCAAAATCTATAGGAAATTGATCAAAATCAATTAGATAAGTTAACATTCTCAAATGATATAAAATTTTCAAAAAAGAAAACAAAACACAACACTCAGAAAACTTGTGAAAATTACATTTAAGCAAAATACAAATGAAAACATCCCCAAATCATCACCTTACAGTTTATTTATCAGATCAGCAAAGTTTTTTTTTTTTTTAAATGTAAGAAGTGACAGGAAATAGTAGATAGAAAGCCAACTTCAGTTCTAGGAATCCTAGGTTCAAGTTCTGCTTTTGAAACATACTGGCTGGATAACTGTGGGCAAGCCACTTTTCTATGTTCTAGGCAACTCTTTTAAACTAAAAGTTATAGAGAAGGTGCAGATTGTTATTGGTAAAGGAAATTTTCTTATCTTTAAATCATAAGCTTTGTCCCCATTCTTATCCCCTATTTTTAGAAGACTGGAAAAATTTATTTTAAGTGGATTATGGACGAACAAGAGAAAGAATTTATCTTAGCTGAGGTTTGACCTGATTCCTTGCCAGCATCTTGACACAGTCATGACAATGGGGCTGGAACTAGAATCAACATCTTGTTGCAAAAATGGACCAGTCTAGATCATGTCTCTATTGTGTCTGTGACTTTCTCTAGGCAATCAAGGTCTTCTCTTCAAAGCATTGCCTGAAGCTTCAGGGATTGCCTAAAAATCAGAATCAAGATTGAAACTCTAAATTAACCTTTGTAAATTCGTAGCTCTGGTATGGGTGTAGTATGCACATCTGACCCATTTTGTTGTCCTTTCAGTCAGTTCTGGAATTGGCAGTTGTTGGGTTTTGTTCAAGATCAAAACATAATAGGACTGTAAGGAAGTTACAGGACAAATCTGTTATTGGCATCTCTGGGTACTGATAGCTCTTCTAGAGAAACTGAGGTGATGTCTCCTTTTTAAGTTATGATTTCTGCAAAATGAATAAAAATTGCATTAACTAATTTTTAATGCTTCTAACACTCTAATAATATTAGATCAAAGCTTGATAGCTATAGAAGTCTCACAATGGGGAAATAGTATTCTATTCTCAATTTGAAATACCCTTGTCCAGACATTCCATCCTTTCTTGCATAAGGGAATAAGAAAGGTTTTAATCATCTCTCACTCCTTTCTTGATACATGTTGTTCTATAGTTCTTATTTGGGTAGTATTCACTTAGACAGTTAATGATAGATACTTATAAATAAAAATTAAAAGTAACTACTAATAGAGAGCCTGGAGCAAAGTGAAGCATTTCCAGGATCCTCTCCTGAAATCCAGGCAATCACCAATTAGGAAGAAAAGGTTTAGATTTAGATAAAAGGAAGAGAGGAAAAGCTTAAGCAAAGTCCCCAAACTAAATAATGGGATGAAAAAAATTCAAAGAGAAAAAAAGGGTTTATTGGCAGGAGTAGCCCCTTTCATAAATAAAAAGGTTTTTTATTGATTTTTAAATTCAAATATAAGACAAGAAAAAAAGAGCATTTTCATCTATACAGCACAATCTAAAGAGAGAATTCAATAGAGAAGCATAAATTTCCATTTCAGACTTCACTTTCTTTTGAAAAACCATGTAATACTACACATTGTTTTCAAGGGTACCCAACTTTGCTATGCTTCCTTCTAATTTTTCCAACTGTTCTCTACTGTGTAATTTTTTTCCTCTCCTCCCCACTCTTCCCTAGAGAAGACTACAACTGAACATAGAGATAAACATATATCTGTAAAAATCATACATATGTGTGTGTGTGTGTGTGTGTGTGTGTGTCTGTGTGTGTGTGTATTTCAATTTGTCAGTTTTTTTCCTCTGGAAGTAGATAGCATCTTCCTTCTGAGTCCAAATCTTTCCATTTTTTTCCTAAAAGCAACCAGTTCATCATTTCTTATTTCACAATAATATTCTACCACAATTATACACTACAATTTGTTTAGCTATTTCTAATTTGAAATCTACCTTTTAAGTTTTTTTTTAATTTTGCATGTTCTAAGCAAAAATAATTTAAGGCATTTTTTATGTGAATGTATGTAGTTATGATTTATCAAAAAGCTGCTTATTCATATCCTTTGACTAGTTATCAATTTAGGAATAACTCACATTCCTATAATTTCAACATAGTAATTTATATATTTGAGAAAAGAAATCTTTAGCTAAGAGACTGTCTATGAAATCCCCCCTCCCATTTTCTGCTTTCGTTTTAATCTTGGCTACATTGATTTTATTTGCTCAAGATCTTTTTTAATTTAATATAATAAAAATTATCCATTTTACACCTCATAATGCTCTCTCTATCTCTTGCTTATTCATAAATTATTCTCCTTTCCATAAATCTGATAGCTAAAGTTTCATGTTCTACTAATATTCTTGTGATATCTGCATTAATATCTGGGTTATATTTTCATTTTTACCTTTTTTTGGTACATGGTTTAAGATATTGGTCTAGGCCCAATTTTTTGCCCGACTATTTTCCAGCTTTCCTAACAATTTGATTTTAATAATGAATTTTTATCCCCCCAAATTAAATCTTTACATCTCTCAAACACAATGTTACTTGAATTTTTTTTAGGTGTTTGCAAGGCATATGGGGTGAAGTGGCTTGCCCAAGGCCACAGGGCTAGGTAATTATTAAGTATCTAAGGCCGGATTTGAACTTGGGTACTCTTAACTCCAGGGCTGGTGCTCTATCCATTGTGCCACCTAGCTGCCCCTTGAATTCTTTACTTTTATGTTTTATATGTTTACTCTGTTCCATTGATCTAGCTTTGTTTATCTTAACCAATACAAAATAATTGTGATACTCTCTGCCTTTTAATATAGTTTGAGGTCTGGGGGCTGTAGTGGGGGGGAGAGGAAGGAAAAGAAAATGGAAGAAAGAAGTGATAAAAATGAAAGTGAAGGTTTAAGTGAAAATAAACTGAAAGTTAAAATTTAAAAGAAAAAAGGGAAAAGAAATAAAACATTGAAGAGGAATAAGAGGAAAGGAAAGAGAAAAGTAAAAATGGGGAAAGATAGCATGGAGTGAAATACAGAATTAGTACTCTTAGGTGTAAATGTGACTGGGATGAACTCTTCCATAAAAGGGAAGTAGATAGCAGAATGGATTAAAAACCAGAATCCTACAAAATGTTGTTTTACAAGAAAATCATTTGAAGCAGAGAGATACACACAGGATAGAGGCAAAAAGCTGGAGCAAAATATCATGTTTCAGTCGAAGTAAAAAAAAAAAAAATCAGGGGTAGCGATCCTGATCTCAGAAAAAGCAAAAAAAAAAAAAAAAAAAAAAAAAAAAAAAAAAACCCTATATCTCATTAAAATGGATAAGGTAGGAAACTATATAATCTTAACATGCATCTAAATTCTTAGTGGAAAAACTGAATGAATTGCAAGGAGACATAGACAGCAAAATAAGGGGGACCTCTCTCAAAACCAGATAAATCGTACTACAAAATAAACAACAAGGAAGTTAAAGAGGGTAATAAAATCTTAGAAAACTTAGATATGATGCACCTCTGGAGAAAACTTAATGGGAATTGAAAAGAATATCCTTTTTTTCTCTGCAGTACATGGCACCTATTCCAAAACTGACCATTTATTAGGGCATAAAAACCTTAGAATAAAATGCAGAAAGGCAGAAATAATAAATACATATTTTTCAGATCATGATGCAATAAAAATTACATGTAATAAAGGACCATGGAAAGATAAACCAAAATTAATTGGAAACTAAATAGCTTAATTTTTTTTCAACTGATATTTTATTTTAATTTTCCAATTACATATTATGAAAGTTTGTCAACATTCATTCAACATGCATATGCATAGTTTTAAGTTTCATAATTTCCTTCCACCCTCCCCACTCCTCTCCTCTCATCCCCAAACAGTCTGGTGAACATTGTACATAAACATTTGTGTTTAAGATGTTTACAGATTAATCATTTTCTGTATAAGGAACTAAGATTAAGGGAAAAGAAAGGAAATCATGAGTTAGGAAAGAAATACATAAGACAAATTTTTATAAAGTGAATGTAGTGTTGATTCAGATTCGGTAAAGTTTTTGTTTTGCTATGTTATGTTTTGTATTTCCCCCTCTGGATGGGGGTACCACTGTCTGTAGCCAGTCTCCTAGGTTTGTCCTAGATCTCTGAACTGCTGAGAGGAGTTTCATTCATCAAGGTTGATTATCTCAAAATGTTCTTGTTATTGTATACGATGTTCTCTTGGTTCTGCTCCCCTCACTCAGCATCAATTCTTATAATTCATTACATGTTTTTCTAATATTCGAACATTCATGGTCTCTTATAGAACAACAGTACTCTAAAACATTCCTATACCATAACTTGTTCAGTCATTTCCCAAGTGATAAGCACCACCTCAATTTCCAATTCTTTGCCACTACAAAAAGAGCTGCTATGAATGTTGTGGAAATGTGGGACTTTTCCCATTTTTCATGATTTCTTCTGGATATACGCCTAATATTGTTATTGCAGGATCAAGGGACATGAACAGCTTTATTGCTCTTTCAGTATAGTTCTACACTGTTCTCCAGAATTTTGGATCAGTTCACAACTTGATCAACAATGATAAATAACTTAATTCTGAAGAATAAGTGGATCAACCAACAAATCATAGAGATAATCATTTCATCCCAAAATGATAACAACAAAAACAATGGAATGCAGATAAAGCAGGTTTTAGGGGAAATTTTATATCTCTAAATGGTTTAATGAGTAAAATAAGAGAAAGAGTAGATCAATGAATTGATATATAACTAAAAAAAGCTAGGAAAAGATCAAATTAAAGATTCCCAATTAAATACTAAATTAAAAATTCTGAAAAAGCAAGGGGGAGATTAATAAAATTGAAAGGAAGAAAACTACTGAACTAATAAGTAAAACTAAGAGTTGGTTTTGTGAAAAGAACAATAAAATAGATAAATCTTTGGTTAATCTGATTTAAAAAAAGAAAACCAAATTGCCAATATCAAAACACCAATAAGGAAGAAATTAAAGAGAAAAATTCAGAGCTATTTTGCCCAACTGTATGCCAATAAGTTTGAGAACCTGAGTGAATGGGATGAATATTTACAAAAATACAAACTACCCAGATTAATGGGAGAGGAAACAAAATACATAACACCTTTCCAGAAAAAGAAATCAAAGAAATCATCAATGAACTCCCTAAGAAAACGTCTCCAGGTTCAAATAGATTTACAAGTGAATTCTACCAAACATTTAAGGAACAATTAGTTACAATTCTATATAAACTATTTTTTTAAAAAGATTTACCAAATTCCTTTTATGACACCAGTATAGTGTTGATACCTAAACTAGGAAGGACCAAAACAGTCAAAAAAACATTATAGACCAAACTCCTTAATGAATATTTCAAAAATCTTAAATAAAATTTTAGCAGAAAGATTATAGGAAGTTATTGCTAGGATAATATACCATGATCAGGTAGAATTTATACCAGGTAGGCAGGGATATTCCTTATTAGGAAAACTCAACATATTTGAATATATCAATAACAAAGCCAACAGAAATCATATGGTTATCTCAATAGATACTGAAAAAGTCTTTGATAAAATACATCCATTCCTATTAACAAAAACACTAGAAAATTTGGGATTAAATGAAGTTTTACTTAAATAATACATAGAATGTATCTAAAACCATCAAGAAATATTATATGTAATGGGGATAAACTCAGAGCATTTCCCATAAGATCAAGGGTAAAACTAGGATGTCCATTATTACCATTACTATTCAATATAGTATTACAAATGCTAGCTTTAGCAATAAGAAAAAGAAAGTGAAGGAATCACAATTGGCAATGAGGAAGCAAAGCTTTCACTTTTTGCAAATGATATAATGGTGTTCTTAAAGGATCCAATAAAATCATCTGAAAAAATTACTTGAAACAATACAAACAAAGTAGAATACAATACAAACAAGCAAAGTAGAATGATACAAAATAAACTAACAAAGCCTAAGAAAGAGAACTTCCATTTAAATTAACTGCAGACAACAGTAAATACTTGGGAATGTACCATCCAAGATAAATCCAGGAAATGTACAAACATAATTATAAAGCACTTTTCATATAAAGTGAGATCTAAACAACTGGAAAAAATCAATTACTCGTGATTAGGTTGAGTTAATATAATAAAAATGACATTTCTACTCAAATTACATATACCTATTCAGTGCCATACCAATCAAATTACCAAATAATATCAAGCTAGAAAAAAGTAACAAAATTCATCAGGAGCAACAAAAGGTCAAGAATATCAAGGGAACTGATGAAAAATAAAATGTAAAGTAAGGTGGCCTAGCTCTACCAGGCCTGAAACTATACTAGAAAATGGCAATCACTAAAACTGTCTGGTACTGGTTAAGAAATAAGAGTAATGGATCAGTGGATTAGGATAGGGTCAAAAGAAACAGTAGAAAAGACTAATAATCTACTACTTGATATATCCAAAGACACTGGCTTCTAGGATCAGACCACACTATTTAAAAAAAATTGTTGGGAAAACTGTAAAATACTAAAGGAAAAGACACACATCTCACATCCTATACCAAAATAAGATGAAAATGGGTGCAGGATTTGGACATCAAGGGAGATATCATATAGTAAGTAACAGATCAAGAAATACTCTTATCTGTCAGTTCTAAGGAAAGGGAGAAAATTTATGACCCAAAAAGAAATAGAGTACATTATAAATTGCAAAAGGAATGATTTTGGCTCTATTAAATTAAAAAGGTTTTGCATTAATAAAATCAATGCTGCCAAAATCAGAAGGAAAACAGTAAGTTGGGAAACAATTTTCACAGTTAGGGTTTCTAATAAAGGTCTCATTTCGAAAATATGTTGAAAAGTGCCTCAAATTTATAGGGTTACAAGTCTTTGCCCAATAGATAAATGATAAAAAGATATGAACAGGCAGCTTTCAAGTGAAGAAATTAAAGATCTATCTATATCTATCTATCTATCTATCTATCTATCTATCTATATAGATATAGATATATAATCATATGAAAATTTCTCCAAATCATTACTGATTAGAGAATTGCAAATTAAAACAACTATGAAGTTCCACCTCACACCTATCAGGTTGGCAAAGATGACAAAATGGGATAAGAATCAATGTTGGCGAGGTTGTGGGAGGATTGGGATTCCACCTCACACCTATCAGATTGGCAAAGATCACAAAAATAATGAATTACTGGTGGAGCTGTGAAATCATTCCACCATTCTGGAGAGCAATAACAAACTATGCCCAAAGAGCAATAAAACAGCATACCCTTTGATCCAGCAATACCAATACTAGGCCTATATCCCAAAGAAATTATTAAAAAAAAAATAGGAATAGTCTAACATATTCCAGAATATTCATAACAGCTCTTTTTTGTAGTGGCATAGAAATGGAAACTGGGATGCCCATCAATTGGGGAATGGCTAAACAAGTTATAGTATATGAATACTATGGAATACTATTGTTCTTTAAGAAACTATGAATGATTAGACTCTAGAAAAGCATAGAATGAATTTCAGGATCTGATTCTGGGCAAAAGGAAGAGAACCAAGAGAACATTGTACACATTAACAACAACATTGTGAGGCGATCAATCTTGGCTTGAGGAGCTCTAGGAGACCTGCTATGGACAATGCTATCCATATATAGAGGAAGAAAAACAAAACAAAACAAAACGAAAAAAGGTTACAAAATTTAAATGAACACTACATTCACTTCTTAAAAATGTATCTTTTTTCTTTCCTAATTTATGTTTCTATCTCTCATCCGTTAATTCTAATTCCTCCTACTGAAAAATGACTATTCTGTAAAGATTTTAAACACAGATATTTATGTACAATATTCACTAGACTATGCTGGGGGGGGTAGGAAGAGAAGTTGGAAGGAAATGATTTAACTTAAAAAATATGCATATGTATGTAGATAAATAATGAAAAACTTTCATAACATGTAATTGGAAAAATAAAAAAATTCAATAAAAAACAAAAAAGAAAGATTAAACAAAGAGAAAATATTTATTTGAATAAATTATGGGAGAAACTAGAGCCAAGAGATTCCTGACATTTTCTAAAAAAGACTATTAAAGAAGATGGAAAGAAGATTCTGGAAAGATGGAGTAAAAACACAGGACATATCAGGCACTCCAAAATTCTCTTACAAACAAATAAAATGTTACCTTAAGGTGAACTTTGAGTGGCAGACATATATAAAAGCTGGGGTGAAGAAGTTTTTCATAAATAACTTGAGAGTATCTTAGGAAAGACCTGACCTCCAGGGTTGAAGGTCTCGCCTGAGTGAAGAATGAACACTTCCAGGCATACCCCACTAAATCAACAAATAATGAGCCCTGGGGTACCTAGTTTGGTCTATAACCTCAGTTTCAGAACCTTTCACCTCATGGACAGCAGGGCTTAGAGAGCTGAGTGGTCATACTGACTAACCTTCCAATGTCTTGGGATGCAAGTTACAGGTGAGTTGACAAAATACATTGTCTGGTTAAAACTATGAATGAGGAGCAAGCATAAGTGTGATTAGTGAGATAGTAGAGGGGCACAGACCTTGCTACTGACACACTAGGAGAACAGAGTCTGTGGTTTAAGCTCTAGGACAGTGGAGTGAGCTAAATGTTGTTGAGTTAGGGAGTGCAAAGAGTAAGAATATTTGTGGCAATAATGTGTAGGGCGACCAAGCCCATGGTTCAGGAGCGAGTAGAGCTCAGTGTGAAAAACCTGAAGCCTAAAGGTATCATCCACTACATCTCAGGACAAGAGTCTGACTGTAATAATAAGTCTATTACAATAATAATATAGTTATAAGTGAGCAAAGAAAAAAAACCCAACCATAAATAATTACTATGGTGCTAGTATGGGTTCATACACAGAAGAAGATATTGAAGTTAAAGAGCCACTCCTATGCCAACTGGTCACAAGCCCAATTTTTT